>NC_090236.1:40751129-40843629 GCF_024489055.1 Chanodichthys erythropterus
TTTTTTTTGTTGTTGTTTTTGTTTTTGATACATTTTATAAATGTATTTTATAAATCACTGCAGGTAAAAATATTAAAGCTAAAAAGAAGTCTATTCCCTGCTTGCTTTCTTTATTTATTTTAATATTATAAATGTATTATTAATGAATTATTTTTAAAGCACTGCAGGAAAAAAAAAAAACAATCTTAGAAGAACTCACTAGTAGACAAGTATTGGATAACCAGTCAGCCATCCTGACCCTTCTCTTTCCCTCACATGAAAATTATGCTGTTGGGAAGAATTATACTCAAATAGTACTTATATCATTAATTCTGTCAAACACTGCTATTCAAATAAACATCAGGCTTCCCTGAGCCTTATGACTCCACTATGAGCAATTTCTAGTGTTTCATTCTTGCTTGAAATTATGTGTATTGAATATAATTTGTGTTTGGCTGAATTAACAAATTTTGACTATTCAATCTTCGGCCCAATCATATTATTTTCACTGCTTGAGTTCATCATGTACAACTGAAATGTTTGCGGTAAAGCTGAGTCTTTGAAAGTCATCTAAACAGATGCTGGAGGTCATAGACTTCTTCTCTCAGAAACACTTTGAAAGACTTTCAAAGATTGGTACGCGGAAGGGAATTTCCTGTGGCCGTAAGAGCCTGTGTGTGTTTGCTTCAGATTGTGTGTGTGTGTATGTGTGGTCAGGCTGCCTGTGTGTTCTGATATACCGCTGTGGACCGGTGCCAGGAGGAAACAGCCAGGCAACCCTCATCAGCAGGCCAAAACTCTCCCGTACAGCGGCACGGTGCCCAGCCTTCACCCCAGACGCTCCGCTTCTGATTAGGCTTTCTAAGAGCACAGCCCTACTCATCTCTGTTTCTGTCTCGCTCCTTCTCTTTCTAGCCGCTACGACCCAACAAAAGGCCCAGCACACTCGAGACGAGCACACTCTTGAACCTAATTTGAATCTGTTTGTTTGGACTATTTAGGAGGCCATGAAATGTCCCATTTGGCAGACTTTTCATTTGAATCAGAAAACTGAAATGGGATTGTGTGGTGTTGTGGTTACAACTCCAGGGGTGGTATTTGGGAGGTTGCTGATTCGATTCCCTTCTTTCCCTGTCTATTTAGTTCTACTCTAATAAAATTGGTGCTATCAATGCTGTGGTTTAGTAGTGCCTCGCTAACGGGTGAGGTTTAGCCAGCAGTGCATCATCTCAATGTTCAGTGACAAGTATTGATTCTAGTTATTGAGATCAGAGATCTGGAAGGCATATATTCATCTAGGGAGAGTGTTGTACAACAACAACAACAAAAAAAAAGATTAAGACAATAGCCTAGTGGTTAGCACCAGTGTTGGCGAAACTACTTTTGCTGTGAAACTACTAAAGTTCAAATTCATACATTAAAGTCAGCATGAAATGAAAGTTCAATCTATTTCTGAATGCATGTTATTGATTGTGAATGATTCATCTATGCATATTTTATTTATAAAAAAAAATAAAAAATTTGGTGTGACACCCTGATGAAGGCAAAACTAGCCGCAACGCATAGGTGTGCAGACTGTGCATTTGTCACGTGTTTTCACATTTAGCCATGATGAAATAAAGGCTTTTAAAATGCTTGTTCTATAAGATTCGAGTGCCTTGGACCATTCTTAATTTTACGAGTTGAACTATCCCTATTTTGCAAGTTGTTTACCAACCTACACTTCACCCAAAAAGGCCTGTAGGTGGCACAAAGACTTAAATTTAACCAACTATGATAACTTCGTTGGATGGTAAATCAATACAAAACATGGTTTTGGTCAGCGCTTTGTAATATGTATTCGCGTTAGATTTTAAAGCAACACAATTCGTTTGCAATAAGACAAACCAGATTCAAATTGCCCGGCAAATTCGTAAAGCAAAGAAAAGTAATTTCTAGCTGATCATCATTATGAAAACTGGTAAAACCTTTAGGAACTTCAAAAGATAAAACATATTTAAAAAAAATCCTATATTCCAATATTTCCAAATTATGTTCATTTTCATAGAGCGGGCCAATATCATGACGATTATTTAAAATCAATCGAGAGAAGCAGATATCGTTATCGTGATAAAATACAATTAATCGTGCAGCCCTAATTTAATTTAATTCAACTTGACATTTGATATTCAACAGTATCCTTGACATTTATTCAACAGTGCTTTTGATCTGCCTGCACTGACACTATTCTTTAAAAGGCAAAATTATATACCAATTATCAATGTAAAGCTGCTTTAACACAATCTGCATTGTAAAAAGCACTATATAAATAAGGGTGACTTGACTTGACCCAAAGAGCACCGGAACTCCTACCCCGTGCAGCACTTCATTTTCATTCTTTGAAAATAAAAACATTCAATCGGATCACAAGTGGACAACGCTAAATACAGGTGTAAACAGGGTGTAAAGCGTTTTGAGCTTGTCCACTTTCAATCACATCCAGAGGTAGCTGAATACGCATTCGACCGGATTGCTTTCGTAGTGTATAGACGCTCATACGGTCGAATGTGTTCAAACAGCCACAAAAGTCTACTCTCCGTCTACTGACCTAATGCATAAACATTATGGGAAAAGCTCTAGCCAGACGGGATTTAAACTTTGTCGGCTGAAGACCCAAGTTTAGTTTGAAGACAAAAAATGTACCTAGCACAATGTTCTCTCACCATTCCTGATTTTTAACACACACTCACATCGTTCAGCTGGTCTTGCGGCTGTCAGAGCAGAAACGAAAGCTGCTGCTTTCCGTATGTTTTTCCTTCGCCTGTGTGCACGTTCATATGTAAATTGTGCAAGCTTATTGCATCCATTCGATCAAAAGATCTTAAAAAACCCATACATTTACCCACCCATAGACCCTCCCTTCAAAGAAATCAGAAAAGAAGTGGTTGAAAGTGGAAAATGCTTTGAAATGTTGAGCTGTGTCGCTCATGCAGGAGATGCAGGTGTCATTACCCATAAAATAACAACAACAGCAAAACAAAATAAAGTGAACCTGATGACTCCCATTATAAAGAGACAGTGGACACATTGCACATTGTGTTTCTATTCTTGTTTTTAGAGGAAAAGCAAGACAGCAGCGATTGATGTGAGAATGCACAGGAGCCGAGGTGTAGATTGGATCTTGGCGGTGCAGGGTTAGCCTGCCGCTCTCTGCTAGGTGTGGATTTATGGGCGAGCAGAGGAGCTGCAGGCCTTGATTAAATCTGTGACCTTCACCACTCACACAGGCAATCAAGGCGAGGATAAATTCATCATTGCATTGATCCATCAATTGAATTGCGTTTCCGACACTAGCGATGGCTTGACCTCGGCGGCCGGCAGGATTGTCTAATTTGCTCGCGGTGCAGATTGCTAACGCTCTCATCTTAACTGCACCATGAATTTACGTCTCTACCCCTGAGACGAGGCACACCATCACGAACCACCTCCCTCCTGCCGACATCCCCTCAACGAGTAAAGCAATCAAATAAATATGCCCTTTCCAATTCATTAACATTCACACAGGCCTCCAAATTTACATATATTAGAATATGCCGAAGCCCTTTGTGGTGTTTTATTGGTGCCTTGAGCTAGAGTGAGGCTAACACTATGCTAAAGTCATACTCGCCACCTTCTTCTATTCTTCTACGCGCCTGTGTTTGTGCGAACACTTCGCATTTGTAATTGGGTAAAAGGCTGACTTCCTCCTCACGTATTTCAGCGGCTCCTCAGAGGAGCCGAGAAATTGGGTCATCCATTGGGGCTCTGAGGCAAACAAATGAATGCGAGAGGCAGATGTGAAGAAGATGGAAAGGAGACAGAGAGATAAATAGAAAAGAGAAAGCGAACTGTTTTCCTCCTCAGAAACGGCCTTGTTTTTGGAGAGGAGAGTCATGTTCTCCGGTTTGTAAACATAATCATGGTGCACTCTGAGGCATGGAAATGTTGGAATTTGAATCCAGGTCTCAAGGATGTGTTTTGGTTTTGTGAAGTCCTTTAGGGACGCTCTGCTACAAGAGACTATTTGTAATTCCTGCACTCAGGCTCGTTTTTCTGCAATGGTTATTTAAGTCCGTGTTGACTGACCCATTTTTACAGAACACGGGATGTTGTAACAACTCTGAAAAAGAAGAAAGGAATGTCTATTTTACAGCAATAACTGTTTTTAAACAGGTTTCTCAAAGGTTGTCTGCCACTGGTAAGACAAACAACTAGTTCCGCTCCAGTCTCGTCCTATTAGCTTCTGATGGTTTTTGATGTTTTGTTCTGCTGGTCATGTGTGGACATTAGAGGTGAATCTGGAAGACCACCTTGGTCAATCTGGTAGATCCTCTTTAAAAACTAGTCAGCTGTAGCTGGTTCGACTTGTTTGGTTTTGTGTTTTTTGTTAGGGGTTCAAGTGTGGATTGCTGAAACACTATTGCAATTGTTAAATTTTCCAAAGATCAGCATTTTCTAAAAGTGATCAGGCAGACCAAACCGTGTCTTTGAGGGCTGGTAGTACTCACACCATCTACAACACCACCAAGGCTCGCCCCGATCAGCCTGATGGGGTGCTACAGCAAAAGAACGAAAGTGCCCATAACTCCTAAACCATTAGGTGTAGGCTCAAGTGTCTTATATAGTTGAAATCCTTGGCTTCGATTCAATTGTTGTTCTTGGCGAACTTTTTGTGTATTTTGGATTTTTTTGAAAAACCTACTTTTGCGAACTAGTCCTAGGTTTTTTGCCCGATCGGAACAAACCAATGCAGCAAGATTCTCCGGAGACTGATGTCAATAAGTATCAAAAAAATAGAAATTTCTTTTCACGATCTCTGTAAGGGCCACCAAAACGTTTGAAGTAGGCGGAGCCACTGTTACTAAAATGGCTATAACTCATGAACGGAATGAGATATTTTCACCAATCTTGGCACACATATGTAAGAGCTCATTCTGTCGTTGCATGAAAAAAGGATGTGGCGACTGGCCACTTGGTGGTGCTATAACATGGGAAAAAAATTAAACATGGCTATAACTATGCAACCCTAAGTCTCATTGACTTGAAAATTGGCATGCAATGTCTTTGTCCAAGGTGCCAAGACTGCCTTTGAGGACATTCGAGTATCCCAAAAAACACGGCCGGTGGTGGCCAATGAATTTTGAGCAGTTATCAGACAAGGTTGACAAAGGCTGATCGGAATGAAAATCACTGGGCCTGTTTGACTCACAACCCTAGAGGCCTGTGAGAAATTCAAAAGAAATTGGCCACCGGGGGTGCTTTCATGTTTTTCACGTGTGTAAAGGATTGTATATTGTGCAATTCTTTTGCACATGTCCACAACTTTCATACCACATATTAGAACTCCTTATTCTGAGCAAATTGGCCCCTAGGACTATTAGAAATTATTTAAAAAAACAATTTTGGCAGACTAGTCCTAAGTTTTTTGGCTCAACCTCGAAAGCAGTTAAAAAGCTCTTAAAATCATATATTTCCTATGGTAAATTGCCTGTATTTGCAAATGGTCTTTTCCATCTATGATCTAAGAGGTTACATGCATGCTAAATAAAACGTCATATTTTTTCACAAGTGCTTACCTGCCTTAAAGCACTTGAACCCCGTTAATTGCTGCTTGCAGCTATATTTTTGGTTTGCTTTATTTATTTATTTGCGTTTAGATTTCTAGGAGTGCTCTCTAACCTTTCGGTCTTCTTGTCTCTGTTTCGCAGCCTGCCGGCCAGGCACCTACAAGGCCTCTTCCATGGATGCCTACTGCACCAAGTGTCCTCCTCACAGCTTCTCCCATCAGGAGGAAGCCTCGGAGTGTTCCTGCGAGAAGGGGTTTTACAGAGCTGACATGGACCCGCGCTCAATGGCCTGCACCCGTGAGTGATCCAGCACTACAACCATACATCTGTGTTAGATAGATCATGCATGAATGAAAGGGATGAATGGACAGTGGGAGGTAATTATGAATACTTGAATGTACAGTATAAGTGTATGAATAAATAGATTGATGTGTGGATGGATGGATTAACTGATGGAAAAGGGTAAATGGATAGATGGATGCATGGATGAATTAAATGATGGAAAGTTGGTTGAATGGATAGTTCAAAGTATGCATGAATGGACAGGTGGATGGATGGAGGACAAAGAGTTTATAAGAGGAGGCTGGAGGCTGTTTTCCTTATTTATTCTTATAGACTGGACTCAGTACATTTTCACCTTCATCACTGCCTCATCATCATATATCACGTCAGACTGGACGTTTAGCTCTGCGTTTACAAGACTGGTGAGGTCACCTTATATAGACCCGGAGAGTGAGTCATTACCTATATATATCTGTGTGTGTGTGCCCTGGGGTATGAAGGGCGGAAGAAAGAACGAGAGAAATGAACAAGAAAGAAAGGAAAGAGAAGGAATATGACAGATCCTAATTAAAGGACTCATTCATCTGATAAAGCAAATCATGCATGCAGCTAAGCATATGGATCTACTTAATGACCTTCAGTTGTAGTACATCACACACACACTTACACACAAGCTCACCTCCCACCCCAAACACACACACACACACACACTGCTTACTTAATGTAATGATAAAATAAATTAGGGCAACAGCAGCGAAATGAGACTGTTTATACAGTATATGAAAATCATGTGCCAGGAAATAAAAATGATGTGCTAATGTGATTACTGGATCACACACACACATGCATGTGAACAACATCCTAGTTTATTCACATGTTTGTTTGTTTGTTTGTTTACCTCAAATGAGCATTGTTTATGCTCATTTTGAATATTTAATTAAAGGGTTAGTTTGTGCACCAAAACAAAACCAAATAATGACTTTATTCAACAATATCTAGTGATGGGCGATCTCAAAACACTGTTTCATGAAGCTTTACAAATCTTTTGTTTCGAATCAGTGGTTTGGAGCGCATATCAAACTGCCAAAGTCACATGAACCATTGAGATTTTGAAACACTTTTGACGTAACAAAGCTTTGTTTACTGAAATCACATGACTTTGGCAGTTTGAAACACACTCTGAACCACTGATTGGAAACAAAAGATTCATAAAGCTTCAAAGCTTTGAAATCGTCCGTCACTAGATATTGTTGAATAAAGCTTTTTTTTTTTTTTTTTTTTTTTTTTGGCGCACAAAAAGTATTCTCATCGCTTCATAACATTAAGGTTGAACCACTGTAGTCCTCACTAAGCCATCGGATTTCATCAAAAATATCTTAATTCGTGTTCTGAAGATGAACTCTTTAATGTTGAAAACGGCTGCATTGCTTAATATGTTTGTGACAGCATGCATTTCAAACAGAAATCTTTATATCTTTTAATTATCTTTATTCAGACAAAGTTCAACTGAACTTAATCAGTGTCTTATTTTTAACCCTTAAAAGGCCACAACTGTCTTTAATCTCAGTGACTAGGAGGAACTTTAGGTTATGCAACATATAGACTTCATCCACAGGTGACCGCAAACACACACACACTGATCTGTGTCCCAGAAGAACCCTCCCTTTCCACCAGCTAGTAGATCTGGTGAAATGTCATCACCACAGACATTTAAACTCCTCCACCCTGATCCCTGGTTTCCTCTGCTTCATTTGCTCTCTCTATCCAGAAAACTCTCTCACAGACTCTTCAAACTCTCTGAGCAGTGAAAGCTGCCTTCACTCTCTAGGAATAGAGATGAGCGGGTTTGATTACTGAGGCTTTGCAAAAACAGTTTGTGTCCTTGTGGAATATTTTCCTTTTCTTATGGGTGTGTTTTCATCTCACACACTCATATGAGAACTGTTTCAATGACAGACACCCTGCGGAGTGTGGTAGTGTTAAAAAACCTTTAGTTGTGTGTAGTTGCAGACTGTTAAAGAAAACACCCCGTGGCAGCACTATCCAGCGCCCTGTACCCTGCTCAGTCCCTCCTCTCATTATCATGCCCTCCTTCCATGGCCTCGGATCAATGCTATCCCTAATGCACTGCAGCAAGGCAATATGGGAAGCATTCAGCGTTAAAGCTCCAGCAAAATAGTACCAGAGCACCCCTAGGTTTTCCTTCATATTTATTTGCTGCGCAGTATGAATTTCCTGTTTCTTGTTGGCAAAAACGTGAAGAAAAGTGCAGGAGGCATTGACTAAGTCATTATTTTTATATTTTAATTTTTAATATAATATATATATATATATATATATATATATATATATATATATATATATATATATATATATATTTAAAAATATGTATGCACAAATGAAATGTTCCAGATTTTGTGTATGTATAGATATATATAACAAATTAAATGATATTGATATTAATTGATTGATATTAATTGTTCACACTTTAGTTTAGGGTCAAATTCTCACTATTAACTATGACTTTTGCCTCAACAAACTCCTAATTACTGCTTATTAATAGTTAGTAAGGTAGTTTTTAAGTTTAGGTATTAGGATTGAGGGATAAAGAATAAGATCATGCAGAATAAGGAATTAATATGTGCTTTATTAATACTAATAAACAGTCAATATCTTAGTAATATGCATGCTAATAAGCAACTACTTAATACTGTGAACTGGACCCTAAACTAAAGTGTTACCAAATATAAGACAAATTTCTTTAGAGAAATAATATATAAATATTTAAATATAGATATGTACATGCACAAATACGATGTTTTCAATTATAGACATTTATCTATTTACATTTATTCATTTGGCAGACGCTTTTATCCAAAGCGACTTACAAGTGAGAGATTGAATAGGATTTTTACTTCTGGAACTGAACTGCTCTATAGGAAAGTTGTTTTGAATGCATAAATGTGATTTATGTGAGACCTGTGATCTGCCGGTCTAACACATGGAGCAAACACTGGGCTGAAGATTGTGTTAGTATTAGATATATTACCAACTGACAAATAAATCTGAGCCAAAATACCATTTGATTGTATAGACTGTGACATCATAAAGTATGAGACGTGTTTTATCCTCCTTTTTAAAAGCTGATAAACCTATTTGTTTTGCCTTTTGAGACCATTTTTTGTGTCATAATCTACTAGTTGAGAAACACCGGTGTAGATTCATACAAACACAAACTCAATTCCCTCTCTAGAACAAACTGAATTAAAAACAAACTCTTTATTTCTGTATTTTCTCTTTTTCTCTCCCAGGGCCTCCATCTGCAGCCGAGAACCCCATCTCCACCCTAAACGACACCTCTGTGACACTGGAGTGGAGTCCTCCGAGAGACAGCGGCGGGCGAGGAGACGTCACGTACAGCATCCACTGCAGGAAGTGTGCCGGCGACGGCAAGACATGCAGCCCCTGCAGCAACAGTGTCCATTTCATACCTAGACAGTTTGGCCTCTCGATCCCTAAAGTGTTGATCACGGATCTGCTGTCCAACACCAACTACACCTTCAGCATCGAGGCGGTGAACGGGGTGTCCGATCTGAGCCCGACGCCTAAACAACAAGTCACTGTCAACATCACCACCAGTCAGACAGGTAGAGTGCGTCTCTCTTCTGTGGACATTTTTAAATGTTGCATTGTGCTTGGTATGGAAGCTTATTTCCGCCACTGAATAAAAAATAAAAAAGTTATAATTGTGACTTTTTATCTCAGAACTGTGAGACATAAACTCGTAATTCTGTGAAGAAATTCCTCAGAATTGGACTTTATGATTGCGGGTTTATATCTCACAATTGCGAGAAAAAAAGTCATAATTGCGAGAAAAAAAGTCATAATTGCAAGTTTATATCTCCCAATTGGGAGAAAAAGTCATAATTGCGAGAAAAAAGTCATAATTGCGAGTTTATGTCTCAATTCTGAGAAAAGAAGATGTAAACTCCAATTAAGAGAAAAAAGTCAGAATTACAAAAAAAAAGCTATAATTGCGAGAAAAAAAGTCATAATTATGAGAAAAAAAGTCATAATTGCGAGTTTATATCTCGCAATTGGGAGAAAAAGTCAGAATTGCGAGAAAAAAAGAAAAAAAGTCAAAATTTCAAGTTTATATCTAGCGAGAAAAAGTCCGAATTGCGAGTTTATATCACAATTGTGAGAAAAAAGTCAGAATTACACGTATATATTTCGCAATTGCGAGAAAAAGTCAGAATTGTGAGAAAAAAGTCAGAATTACACGTATATATTTCGCAATTGCGAGAAAAAGTCAGAATTGTGAGAAAAAAGTCAGAATTGAGTGTTTATATCACAATTGTGAGAAAAAGTCAGAATAACACGTTTATATTTCGCAATTGCAAGAAAAAAGTCAGAATTGAGAGTTTATATTTCGCAATTGTGAGAAAAAGTCAAAATTGCGAGAAAAAGTCAGAATTGAGAGTTTATATCACAATTACAAGAAAAAAGTCAGAATTTCAAATTTATATTTCACGAGAAAAAGTCAGAATTGCAATAAAAAAGTCAGATTTGCGAGTTTATATCACAATTGTGAGAAAAAGTCAGAATTGAGAGTTTATATCACAATTACGAGACAAAAAGTTAGAATTTCAAGTTGATATCTCGCGAGAAAAAGTCAGAATTGCGAGATTTATATCAGATTTGCGAGTTTATATCACAATTGTGAGAAAAAGTCAGAATTGAGAGTTTATATCACAATTACGAGAAAAAAAGTTAGAATTTCAAGTTTATATCTCGCAATTGTGAGAAAAAGTTAAAATGCGAGAAAAAGTCAGAATTGAGAGTTTATATCACAATTACAAGAAAAAAGTCAGAATTTCAAATTTATATTTCACGAGAAAAAGTCAGAATTGCGAGATTTATATCAGATTTGCGAGTTTATATCACAATTGTGAAAAAAAGTCAGAATTGAGAGTTTATATCACAATTACGAGAAAAAAAGTTAGAATTTCAAGTTTATATCTCGCAATTGCGAGAAAAAGTCAGAATTGCGAGTTTATATCTCAGTTGTGAGAAAAAAGTCAGAATTACACGTATATATTTCGCAATTGCAAGAAAAAAAGGTCAGAATTGCGAGAAAAAGTCAGAATTATGAGTTTATATCACAAATGCGAGAAAAGTCAGAATTACATGTTTATATTTCAAATTGCAAGAAAAAAAAGTCAGAATTGCGAAAAAAGTCAGAATGGAGAGATTTTATCTCACAATTCTGAGAAAGTCGGATTTGTGAGATAAAAAGTCGCAATTACCTATTTTATTTTTTATTTCATTGCGGAAAAAAGCTTCCATATGGTAGCTGATTTCCGATTTCCACAGTGAAATCTGATTGGTTCAGAAATCTAGCATCAAATATATTCTGATTGGCTGAAATCGTCACTTTGTGCAGCATTTTGCTTCCAGTGAGGACTGATAAATTATTCAACGTGTCGGACGTGGTTTGGATGCGATGTCACACTTTGAATGCCAAAGCCGGCTCAATGCTACACTTTGATAAACAGAAAACCAACATGCCTGGGGCAATTGCTTTTTTCTGTGAAGAGGTCCTCATTAGATTTCCATAAACAAAACACACTCCAAATATGATTTGAAGGAATTTTTGTAGTCAACATGTGCGAGTCTTTGTTTCAAGAGAGGTAAACAACACTCTTTTTTCTGGTTTTCTCCTCTTCTCATTCAAAATGTTACGCATCCCGAACCTTTACGCTGACAGTGAAGGTTATCTTTTTTTATTCAATGAGATCTCTCAAAACTCTCCAGTGTTTGACAGCCCTTGCGTCTCTGTGTGTTTTGTCTTTGTGATGCATCATATTTTCCCTGCTCTGCTCCAGAACTGAATAACAGTCAAAGTAACGGTTCGGTACAGCCGGAGAGGGGTGTTGTTCGACCAGATTCACATTTGCAGACTCCCATCTCTCTCTCTCTCTCTCTCTCTCACTCTCACACACACACACACACACACACACACACACACACACACACACACACACACACACACACACACACACACACACACACACACACACACACACACACACACACACACACACACACACACACACACACACAACCTCAGTGGAAGTTCATAAGTTCATAGTATTCTGAATGCTCTAAATAATACATGTCATCAAATATGTTATCCACAGTCATTCTCTGGTGCTAAGAGATGTGCTGAAGACACAACTGCCCTCGCAACTTCCTGTCTCACACCCCTGACGGGCCGACGCGGGTCATCAGGGCAGGCGTGTTCTCATTAAAGTGTGTTTGTGAATGTGTGTATGGTGGGATTGGGCTTGTGTAAGGCTCGGCTGAGGCTTTAAATATGTATGAATCTGGTCGGAGGGAAGCTCTTGAGCAGAGCGGCACATGCTGAGGGAGAAGTGCTTAGTGTCAGAACAGGGTCAAAGATCCCAATGATTTATACATTCATCACGTCAAAGCGTGAACCAGCCCTAATCTGAATATTGTGTAGTTTAGAGCAATTTAGGAAGGAATTCTGCTCATAAATATTCACATTTAATGTCACTCTCTTAAGAATAAAACTTTCAACAAAAGGGATTTTATTTTTTTTGCATTAGCCTGATGCAATGGAAGAAACTTTTAATACCACAGAAAAGTTTTATTTCATTTATTACTTTTCTAGTTCTTTAGACTTATAGGTAGTGTATATGTGCTAGTGTTTTAAATACCTATACTACAAAGAACTCGCTTTTGAAATGTTATTAATTAATTAATTATTAAATATTTCCATCATTATAATAGGTTTTAATTATTTCTATATAATAATAATAATAATAACAATAATAATTATAATAATGAGTACAAAATATTTTGGAAAAAAAAAATACCTTTCAATTTTCAGTGTCATTACTCCATTCTTCAGTGTCACGTGATTCTTCAGAAATCATTCTAATATGATGATTTGATGATCAAGAAACATTTATGATTATTATCATTGAAACTGAATTGAAATACACTTTATTGTCCCCAAAGGGGAAATTTGTGATGTTTAATTTTGGAGGTGTTTAAATTTGGAGGTTTACACTGACAAAAACATTAAAAACATAAAACAAATAAAATAAATAATAAATAAAAATTAAATTACATTAATTCATTCATTCATCATTTAACCTTTTAATTGAATGTTTAATTGAACATTTAAATCAATGTTGTGCTGCTTAGTATTTTTGTGGAAACTGTGATAAACTTTATTTTTCAGGATTTCTAAAGGACAACATTTATTTGAAATATACATTTACTGTCACTTTTAATCAGTTGAATGCATCCTTTCTGAATAAAAATATTAATTTCTTAAATAAATCTGACTCTAAACTTTTGAATGGCTGCGTATATGTGAGCTCAATCGCTGTGAATAGTTTATTATCCATAATAAATACAATTACCAGATCCGGCATCACAGAAATGTGTGTGTGTGTGTGTGTGTGTGTGTGTGTGTGTGTGTGTGTGTGTGTGTGTGTGTGTGTGTGTGTGTGTGTGTAGTATGTCAGGTGTAATTCTGAAGGCTGTTCACAGATCTCAGAGCACAGAAGAGGTGAAGGACACCAGGAGAATTTTCCTATAACCATCTGACCAAACATCAGACCCGCTGTCTCTCCCTCCTCCTCCTCCTCCTCCTCCTCCTCCGTCTCATTCTCTCTCTCTCTGTCCGTCCCGCTGCAGTGAGAGATGAGAGACAGAGAAGGTGTTAGACAGTGTTTCAGGAGTGTAATTACCTGCTGTTGTGTGCCTCCCCTTCGTCTCTCTTAAGACAAAGGTTTCACAGCACTCGCGTGTATGTGTGTGTAAAGCAAGAGTGTGTAAGCGGATCGTGAGCCGTGTGTTTCAGAAAGCTGCGGTCAAACTGAGTGCTCAATGTCAGACCATTTTACAGTTTTTGTATCTCCTCATGTCTCTTCGCTCTCTCATTGTCTCACTCTGTTTGCAGTGAATGTGATCCTGAAAGAGAGGAAGAGTAAAGACAGCATCACACTGGCCTGGCAGGGACCCGACAGACCAAACGGAGTCATAGTGGAGTATGAAGTCATCTACTATGAGAAGGTACATCTCATCTCCTCTCCTCTTAGATTTCCACCAGGTCTTCTCGAACAAGTCCTCATACACAGATTACACACATGCCTCTTTGACCTCCATTAGAAGCTGTAACGATTGCAGTTGTCCAGGCAGCCCTGGCATGTGTAATTGAGGGCTGAAGCATCATCGTGCCTTTGGGAATGAAAGCAATCAGCAGACCCTGTACGCCACAGCCGACTGCTCACACATACACACGCATAGCTCTTTAATTATAACAGGAGATTGAAACCAGGGCTGACGTCACCGATCAGAGAGAAGGCCTTCACTGTAACACACCCGTAAATACTGACACACACATCCAGACTAAAGGAAAACATGCACACACAGTTATTAACTAAGTAATAAAATCAAGGCTTTGTGGGATAGAGATATAGTCCATCCAGAAGTTAATACCAATGTATTTTATTTTATTTTATTTTATTTTATTTTATTTTATTTTATTTTATTTTATTTTATTTTATTTTATTTTATTTTATTTTATTTTATTCATTTTATTTTATTTTATTTTGAACCCATTGCACACATTAAATAGGCTGCACTTTGTTATGTCCAATATTTTATTTATTTATTTATTTATTTATTTATTTATTTATTCATTCATTCATTCATTCATTCATTCATTCATTCATTCATTCATTCATTCATTCATTCATTCATTCATTTATCAGAGAGAATACCTTCACTGTAACACACCCGCATACACAGATACACATCTAGACTAGGAAAACATGCACACACACAGTTATTAAGTAATAAAATCAAGGCTTTGTGGGATAGAGATATAATGCATTCAGAAATTAATTTCAATATATTTAATTTAATTTAATTTAATTTAATTTAATTTTATTAATTTAATTTTATTAATTTAATTTAATTTAATTTTATTTTATTTTATTTTATTTTATTTTATTTTATTTTATTTTATATTTAAATATTTTATGCAAAACAAACAAACAAACAAAATTAATTCAGTTTTCTTTTTTTCAGATTTACACATTGAACAAATTGCACTTCTATCCCTAATGGCCTAGTTTTCATTCTCATCAAATGAAATATATCAAGCTATTCTAAAACATTCAAAACATCAAAGTCTGTTGACTTGCAAGAGATTTTTTTACATCAGTCCTGCACAGATTCAATTGTTTTACCCAGTCTAGTCTGGCACACATGCTGGTTGCTGTGCGATTATGGGATGTCAGCTCAGCCTGAATGCCAGGATGGGTGTCTGGCGTTGGAGATGGTGTGGTTCGTGCTGTGTTTGTTGGAACTGGAACGGTCCCACGCTCTCACACACAAACCTGCTGTGCCCTGCTTCATTCTGGGCGTGGTGGACAGGGACCAAGTCTTTCCCAGAACCCATTTGGTTACGGGATGCTCTTTGATATTTGGAAAAGATTTACTCGTTTTGAAAGGGTGTTTTGGCTGCAAAGCCGATCTGATTCAGTGGCTGATTTCTCTGATGAATATCAATGGTCTTTTGACCATTCTAAGTTAAATTTTTTAATTTGTAAGATCATATTGCATGATATTTTTAGATTCACATAGCTTTTTATTTAGACTTTTATAGCTTTAATGCAAGTGTCAGCCAAATGCATAGAGAAAATGCCAACCATATGCAAACTAGCACTTTCAGCCATTTTTTGTGTACAATACGCAGAAGAGAATAAGTGAATCTGCCATGTGAAGTGCTGGCAGTCTTGGCAATTACTACAAAATTAATCAACACGCTACATTCATAGACTCACATGCAGATGTCTGACTCATGTAACTATAATCAAACCAATAATCATGTCAAACAGTGTAAATTAAAGCCCTGGCCCGGTCCGTTAGCACCCCAGCATCTGCCTCTCTAAAATGACTCAAAATATGACGCCTGCTGGCTACAGTGTTAACATGCTGCTGAAATAATACCCTTCATTAATCCTCATATGTCCTATTCTACTGCACAGACTCCAGATTCAACACTGCCACCCTGCCGTTTACTTTCAAAAGCTTTAACAAGTATGTTACAGATTGAATGGGTTACATTGTTAGCATAGCATACAAGTAATATTTAACAGAAGGCTTGTTGAAACTTTTATCACTTCACATTGATTATTAAAGATGTCTGCTGACACACTGTAAAAAACACTGGGTTGTTACGTCTGACCCAGGAGCTGTGTAACACCAAAAATACCCAAACACTTTGTTGTTACATCTGACCCAGGAGCTGGGTAACACAAAAACTACCCAAACACTGGGTTGTTACGTCTGACCCAGGATCTGGGTAACACAAAAACTACCCAAACACTGGGTTGTTATGTCTGACCCAGGATCTGGGTAACACAAAAACTACCCAAACACTGGGTTGTTACGTCTGACCCAGGATCTGGGTAACACAAAAACTACCCAAACACTGGGTTGTTACGTCTGACACAGGATCTGGGTAACACAAAAACTACCCAAACACTGGGTTGTTACGTCTGACCCAGGATCTGGGTAACACAAAAACTACCCAAACACTGGGTTGTTATGTCTGACCCAGGATCTGGGTAACACAAAAACTACCCAAACGCTAGGTTGTTATGTCTGACCCAGGATCTGGGTAACACAAAAACTACCCAAACACTGGGTTGTTACGTCTGACCCAGGATCTGGGTAACACAAAAAACTACCCAAACACTGGGTTGTTACGTCTGACCCAGGATCTGGGTAACACAAAAACTACCCAAACACTGGGTGGTTACGTCTGACCCAGGATCTGGGTAACACAAAAAACTACCCAAACACTGGGTTGTTACGTCTGACCCAGGACCTGGGTAACACAAAAACTACCCAAACACTGGGTTGTTACGTCTGACCCAGGATCTGGTAACACAAAAACTACCCAAACACTTTGTTGTCACTTCTGACCCAGGATCTGGTAACACAAAAACTACCCAAACACTGGGTTGTTACGTCTGACCCAGGATCTGGGTAACACAAAAAACTACCCAAACACTGGGTTGTTACGTCTGACCCAGGACCTGGGTAACACAAAAACTACCCAAACACTGGGTTTTTACGTCTGACCCAGGATCTGGTAACACAAAAACTACCCAAACACTGATTTGTTACGTCTGACCCAGGACCTGGGTAACACAAAAACTACCCAAACACTGGGTTTTTACGTCTGACCCAGGATCTGGTAACACAAAAACTACCCAAACACTGATTTGTTACGTCTGACCCAGGATCTGGGTAACACAAAAAATACCCAAACACTTTGTTGTTACATCTGACCCAGGATCTGGGTAACACAAAAACTACCCAAACACTGGGTTGTTACGTCTGACCCAGGATCTGGGTAACACAAAAAACTACCCAAACACTGGGTTGTTACATCTGACCCAGGACCTGGGTAACACAAAAACTACCCAAACACTGGGTTGTTACGTCTGACCCAGGATCTGGTAACACAAAAACTACCCAAACACTGGGTTGTTACGTCTGACCCAGGATCTGGGTAACACAAAAACTACCCAAACACTGGGTTGTTACGTCTGACCCAGGATCTGGGTAACACAAAAAACTACCCAAACACTGGGTTGTTACGTCTGACCCAGGACCTGGGTAACACAAAAAATACCCAAACACTTTGTTGTTACATCTGACCCAGGATCTGGGTAACACAAAAACTACCCAAACACTGGGTTGTTACGTCTGACCCAGGATCTGGGTAACACAAAAAACTGACCAAACACTGGGTGGTTACGTCTGACCCAGGACCTGGGTAACACAAAAAACTACCAAAACACTGGGTTGTTACGTCTGACCCAGGATCTGGTAACACAAAAACTACCCAAACACTGGGTTGTTACGTCTGACACAGGATCTGGGTAACACAAAAAACTACCCAAACACTGGGTTGTTACGTCTGACCCAGGATCTGGTAACACAAAAACTACCCAAACACTTTGTTGTCACTTCTGACACAGGATCTGGTAACACAAAAACTACCCAAACACTGGGTTGTTACGTCTGACCCAGGATCTGGTAACACAAAAACTACCCAAACACTGGGTTGTTACGTCTGACACAGGATCTGGGTAACACAAAAAACTACCCAAACACTGGGTTGTTACGTCTGACCCAGGATCTGGTAACACAAAAACTACCCAAACACTTTGTTGTCACTTCTGACACAGGATCTGGTAACACAAAAACTACCCAAACACTGGGTTGTTACGTCTGACACAGGATCTGGGTAACACAAAAACTACCCAAACACTGGGTTGTTACGTCTGACCCAGGATCTGGGTAACACAAAAACTACCCAAACACTGGGTTGTTATGTCTGACCCAGGATCTGGGTAACACAAAAACTACCCAAACGCTGGGTTGTTATGTCTGACCCAGGATCTGGGTAACACAAAAACTACCCAAACACTGGGTGGTTACGTCTGACCCAGGACCTGAGTAACACAAAAACTACCCAAACACTGGGTTGTTACGTCTGACCCAGGATCTGGTAACACAAAAACTACCCAAACACTGATTTGTTACGTCTGACCCAGGATCTGGGTAACACAAAAACTACCCAAACGCTGGGTTGTTACGTCTGACCCAGGATCTGGGTAACACAAAAACTACCCAAACGCTGGGTTGTTATGTCTGACCCAGGATCTGGTAACACAAAAACTACCCAAACACTGGGTTGTTACGTCTGACCCAGGATCTGGGTAACACAAAAAACTACCCAAACACTGGGTTGTTACGTCTGACCCAGGATCTGGGTAACACAAAAAACTACCCAAACACTGGGTTGTTACGTCTGACCCAGGATCTGGGTAACACAAAAAACTACCCAAACACTGGGTTGTTACGTCTGACCCAGGACCTGGGTAACACAAAAACTACCCAAACACTGGGTTGTTACGTCTGACCCAGGATCTGGTAACACAAAAACTACCCAAACACTGGGTTGTTACGTCTGACACAGGATCTGGGTAACACAAAAACTACCCAAACACTGGGTTGTTACGTCTGACCCAGGATCTGGGTAACACAAAAACTACCCAAACACTGGGTTGTTACGTCTGACCCAGGACCTGGGTAACACAAAAACTACCCAAACACTGGGTTGTTACGTCTGACCCAGGATCTGGTAACACAAAAACTACCCAAACACTTTGTTGTCACTTCTGACCCAGGATCTGGTAACACAAAAACTACCCAAACACTGGGTTGTTACGTCTGACCCAGGATCTGGGTAACACAAAAAACTACCCAAACACTGGGTTGTTACGTCTGACCCAGGACCTGGGTAACACAAAAACTACCCAAACACTGGGTTGTTACGTCTGACCCAGGATCTGGTAACACAAAAACTACCCAAACACTGATTTGTTACGTCTGACCCAGGATCTGGGTAACACAAAAACTACCCAAACACTGGGTTGTTACGTCTGACCCAGGACCTGAGTAACACAAAAACTACCCAAACACTGGGTTGTTACGTCTGACCCAGGAGCTGTGTAACACAAAAAATACCCAAACACTTTGTTGTTACATCTGACCCAGGATCTGGGTAACACAAAAACTACCCAAACACTGGGTTGTTACGTCTGACCCAGGATCTGGGTAACACAAAAACTACCCAAACACTGGGTTGTTATGTCTGACCCAGGATCTGGGTAACACAAAAACTACCCAAACGCTGGGTTGTTATGTCTGACCCAGGATCTGGGTAACACAAAAACTACCCAAACACTGGGTTGTTACGTCTGACCCAGGATCTGGGTAACACAAAAACTACCCAAACACTGGGTTGTTACGTCTGACCCAGGATCTGGGTAACACAAAAAACTACCCAAACACTGGGTTGTTACGTCTGACCTAGGACCTGGGTAACACAAAAACTACCCAAACACTGGGTTTTTACGTCTGACCCAGGATCTGGTAACACAAAAACTACCCAAACACTGATTTGTTACGTCTGACCCAGGATCTGGTAACACAAAAACTACCCAAACACTGTTTTGTTACGTCTGACCCAGGATCTGGGTAACACTAAAACTACCCAAACACTGGGTTGTTACGTCTGACACAGGATCTGGGTAACAAAAAAACTACCCAAACACTGGGTTGTTACGTCTGACACAGGATCTGGGTAACAAAAAAACTACCCAAACACTGGGTTGTTACGTCTGACCCAGGATCTGGGTAACACAAAAACTACCCAAGCACTGAAAAAATAACCCCAAAAAATGCTCAACTCTGGATTTGGGTGGAAAAAATAACCCAAGATTTTTTAGAGTACAGGAACATAACCGAGTCTAGATTTACCATAATTTTATGTCTATTTCTAAATCCAACCAAATAAAACAATTTCACTGAGTGAATGTGAACGTTGTTGTGTTCTTCTGTTCCAGAACCAAAGAGACCAGAACTACACGGTCCTGAAGACCAAAGCCCACATGATGACAGTGGAGGGCCTGAAGCCAGGAACCACCTATGTGTTCAGAGTGAGGGCGCGCACCGACGGAGGCTACGGCAGCTACGGTGGAGAGATCGAGCTGGAGACCAGTCATGAAGGTAATGTTTTTATTCTTTTCTCAACAGTTTCCTTTTCTTCCCCTCCTTTCTGAGACTTTTTTCCTCTTTCTTTGTTCCTCTCTATTCACAGTTCATTAGTGGCATACCGCAAATCTTTGGGGAGTCTACCACAAACCAGCTGTAATGGCATAAAAGAGATGTTATGCTGGGAAATTTAACCCCCTTTACATAATTTTATCTAGGGCTGTTACGGTTCATCAATTAAATTTAAATGCTCAATTTTACCTGTGTCAAGTAACCGAATGAATGGCATTATTAGACAGTTTTCTAAAGCTGCACAACGTATTAAAGCCATTTAAAAATCATACTATAGCATAGTGCTATTGTGAATTCACTTAAATAAACATATGCTCTGTGGGGTTAATATATATGTGCTTTAATTATTTACATGCGTCTCAGAGCGTCTCGTTCACGTCTCCACATGAACTGTTATCATGTACATGCATCTCAAACTCCATCTCTGCATATGCTTCGAGTTTGTGTTGCTTATAACATTCATCTGAGAACTCAATGTGCATCATTTCATCAGATTTTTGTAACACAGGAGAATACATCTGTTTACATGTTTTGATGTCCACATGTTCTTGTTCAAGAAATTACAGCATCTGTAGCATTTCTATTGTAAAGAAGTGATCAAATATTAAAGATTAGGTGAACATTTGAATTAAATATCGTTTGGCCAATATTAAACAAGGATTTGATATGCTGTAAAGTGTAACAACAGCAGGTCATTGGCGCCCTCTGCATCCATTTGTTATAATGCATAATGTACATATATTATGTATGTATTGACAGCAATAAAAAGTTTGTGTACACAGATTATTTATTATACATACTGCTTCAACAAATTCATTCAAAAGTTTAGGGTCGGTACGATTTCATAAAAAATATTTTTGAAAGAAGTCTCTTATGCTCACCAACACTACATCTATTTGATCTAAAACAGAGCCTCGTTCCATCATTGAGCAGATGCTGGCGTTTCAGGGCACTGCTCTGGATTTAATATGGTGAACTGAAGTGTGACTTATTTACCAAACCTCCTGCTTATTCTCCCTGGGATGTGTGTGTGTGTATGTCGCCATGTCTCGTGAGGACAAACGGAGCTGTGTTGAACTGACCTGTGTTGCCTTGATGGGGATCAAAGAATGGTGGCACATTTTAAAAGGCTTCGGGGCACACGGTAAACACAGAGACCTTGTGGTATATGCACCTAATTTAAAGCATGTTACGGCCCAGTGAGCGTCTCTGGAAGCGTATCAAAGAGCTCAGCAGACCTGATCTGCACAAGCTGAAAGTTAACGGAGAACAGTATAGTAATCGCTCTTTTAATTATATAAGAAATGCTTAAGCCTTCGGCTCACGGTGACATTCATAAACCGCTTACACCGTGTGCATTATTTCATACGATACACATTAGAGCAGAACATACAGTACTGTGAACAGCATATGCATTGAGTCTGTGAGTTATCAGGCTTGAATCCGGCTTTCCTCTTTTCCTAATCCTGCTCCTTCTGTTCTCCACGTCCTTTCCTGTCATGTCTCTCACTGACCCTGTCAAAAAACTTGTACAATCATATATCTGTGAGAAATTCATATTGCTTAGCTGATTTGGTGCATCTGTTCCTGTCTCAGTGAGTTGCGATCTCTTTCTGTACGTGGTGCATAACTGAGATTGTTGAATGAAGTTGAGTGGAATTCTAAATCAATTCCTGTTGCTGGAGATATTCATTTTCCTGAAAGAGGCGGTTACTCATGCGTTGCCGGGCTTGATAAATGATGTATTTGTTTTGAGTAATGAGTCGATCGCGGCAGCATAAAATCCATATACTCGCTGTGAAACTTTCAAACCAAGCCTGTTATTCCCTCTGTTAACATACCTATTTGGATGGCATGCGTAAATTAGGATTTGACTCCCATCTACGCCTACATATTTAGTGGCCAAATGCAGCTGGTTCTGTTTTTTTTATGGAGGGAACCAAAGCAAAGTTTGAGACTGAAGTTAAATATTTATCCCTTTTTGGGGTCTGAGAGATCACATACTTGATGATGATGATGATATGTTCTCCATGAAAGATTTTACATTACTTATAAAATAAGAATAAACTTATATAAATAACATTTTTAATCTAATTAAATACACAATATGGCGATTAATTAATTAATCATGCGATCACCCCCCAAAAGATAATTTAAAGTCATTATTGTGTTAAATGGGAAAAACATCAAATAGACATTACAAAAAGTATCTTGGAGAAAAAAAAAAAAAAAAAGATTTAACATAGAATTTATTACACATGAACGTTTAGGCTTCAACGGCCATGAGGGTGAGTAAATGATGACAGAATCATCATTTTTGGGTGAGCTATACCTTTAATGTTTTTTTTTTTTTATTAATATGAAAATATGATTATTATTATTATTATTATTATTATTATTATTAAATGAAACAATACTCTAAATAAGAAACTGCCAGTAGGTGGTGGTAAATGTCTAAATGAGTAAGTCATTGAATCATTCAAAACAAAAACAGCACTCATGTGATATTCTGCTCATTAAGCCCAAAGTATACTTCTCGTGTTACGCATACGCAAGGGTCAGCGTACAGAAGAGTATGCGGACCGCCATATTTTTGTAACTGTGTATACTTTGCACACGCAGGTCGCACATGCACATTTAATTTTTTCCCAATAATTAGTTTATCCACAAGGTGGCAACCATGCCCTGGGGGGCGTCAATTCACAAGAGACTCGAAGAAAAACTGCATAAACAGAAAAAAATGGTTTCATGACAAATCAGGTTCCCGATTAATAATCATAATAATATAAATAATAGCCTATTAAGTTGATAAAAATTTTCCCCCATAATTAATTAACGCATTAAATCGACAGCCCTAGAAAAAACTCAATGATGTTTTTACAACAATGTCACTATACTGCATAAAAACTATTTTTTGAAACAGAAATATACAAACCTGTGGTAAAAACAGAAGGTAAAAGTTACAGTAATGTTACTGTTGTTATTATTACTATTATTGTCATCTTTTTTGTCGTATGCCTGAATATATTTCTTGTGGGTTTTGATTAGGTCAGAGGAACTCATTGAGCGGAAACATGAGGGTTAACACTGACACAAATGTCTCTTTTTCTCTTTCTCCCTCTTCAGATATGCTGGCCATTGGAGACCCTAACCAGTCCACAATCCTCGCCGTGTCCATAGCCGGCGGCATTGTGCTCCTTATCTTCCTGGTGGCGTGTTTTGTAGTGAGCGGACGGTAAGAATGGACTTCCTTTCAGCATCATCTGACCTTTGCTTCAGTCGTTCTGTCCTTCTGAACCGCCTCGGAGGAAGAAGTATACTGGTCCCGAGGGCTGATATTACAGAGCAAAATAAACCGCTTCTGTTCGTTAGATCTGAGAGCTGCTGTCAAATGGCGATTTTACAAGAAATTGAACCTTGAATTAGAAAATGAAGTGTGGATTCTTCCATGGCGAAGCTTTTAAAAGAGCCAGAACAGGCACTCTGTGAGGTGTGTCTTATAAGCTCCTAAAAACCGAGAAGAAAGCGTTGGAAATTGAAGTCTGAGGAGACATTCTGCTCTTCAAACAACAGCTGAAGCGGTGCAGTCAGACGTACTGAGCCTATAAATTAATGCTGATAATAAATATACTCTGACTGAATTAAATAGCGGTTTCTTTCTCGAACAAAGCTCGCCCGAAGTCTCTAAAAACATTAGTATTGATCCGAGGTGATTGCCTATCACGCTGAGTGCCCTATTCAGTATCGACTGGAAAAGACCCATGTTTGCCTGCTGAGAGCATGTAGAAATGCACATAATGGATTCATGTGCAACAAATAATTAATCTCAAACCACTCAACTATGAACCAAAACAATAAATATGTAAGGCTGGAATATGCAAGTCCTTATCGTAGTGGTGTACTGGAGCGGTTCTCGCCAGGTTTTACCCACAAGCCAGTGCAGCTTCATGCATTATGCATTAGCGCTCTCTCATGCCTCTGTCCAGAGTGAAAGCTGGGAAAACAGAATGCGTTGAAGGTGTCGATTGGTGCGGCTCAGATAAAGAAACAGCAAGTCGAGTGTTTTAGATTGTGAACTCCGTACTGTAGAAGAGGAAGACCAAGGAAAGGAGAAGGATGGTCGATTAGTATTTTATCTCTAATATTTTTAGGGCCAGTGTTTTAAACTAAATGAATCTCTGAGAAGATTTTAGCGCGCTGACAGTTTTGTTGTCTTTAGTGTGCTGTTGGACTGAACTCTTTCAGAGACGTTCCTTTCCTTTGAAGCACTGTAAGAAATTCAGTGTCTTGAACAATACATTTCAGGACAATTACTGTCAGATTTCAAATTGTCTGCTTTGAGCAATGTTCCTGTCAATGCTTAACCATAGGCCTTGATAGTTTGTCAATCCTAATTTGTCAAGGTAAAAATAGCTCAAATTGAGTGGTAGACATGACCATGAGCCAGCCTAACTGAACAGAGCCTACATAAGACAAATTAGTGAACTAGTCATTTATTTTTATGTCATTACAGTACTTAAGTACATTTTTCAAGTAGCTGTACTTTACTGGAGTACTGTTATTTTGAGAAACTTTGACTTCACTACATTCCAAAGCATAATATCATACTTTTTACTCCACCGAATTGCATAAAAACATGTCGTAACTCTTAATTTTGAGCTAAAGAAATCGTCACATGCTCCGCGATGCAATAGACAGATTCATGAATGAACATGTTAAACCGGTTCACAAATCGCACCGAATGATTCATTTGCGTTAATCTGGAGTCAGCAACTCTACAGCGAGTCTCTAGTTAAGTCTGACCCAATTTACACGGACATTGCAGTCCTTCTTCATCGTGAAAGTTTATTATCTGCATGTGTTTTAAAGCTATATCAGTTTAAACTTCTAATTTATAGTTTTCTGAGCGCACACATCTGAAGCACGCGCACAGAAAGCTGTCTGTCAGACGGCACGTCTCGTGAGTATTAAACTAACTTCTCTTTCACGTTTTATTGTATTTAAACTGCCAATACACAAGGTTATGTCAAAAACACACACAGTTCACATAAACACAGTGGGTTATGTCTGTGAACGTAAACAGCAGAGACAGAAATCATGTGTATATTAGATCTGTGGCTTCTCTTCAAAAATCAAACTAATCCACAAGACTATGTTCACTCTTACATCCATCAACAAAACACCTCAATCTCTTACCAGACATTCATGTCACTACAGCTGATGAGACAAAGTGTAAAACTCACTCAGGGCGGGGCTATGCTAATATGGCAGTGTCCGTCAGCAGTTGTGGGCGGGGGTGAGTAGGCATGTGACGGTATCAAATTTTCATGTTGCGATTAATTGATGAAGCTTTTATCACGGTATATGGTATTATCACGATATTAAAATAAGTTGCAAAACCATTTTTGTCATAGTTTAACAGGTTTAAGAACTCTTTTTGTAATAAAACAAAAACAACTCTGACTGAAATTTTCAAACAGATTAAAATGCAAAAGAATTAGGCTATAAAGAACAACAGATAACACTTTACTCTATTTAATGCATTAACTAAGATTGAGCAACAGCTACATTTGTTACAGAAAGTGTTATTTTTTGTTCATGTTAGTTTAGAAATACAACTGATCATTGTTAGTTTTATCTCAGATCCATTAAATAAGTTATTTTGAATGTTATTAAACAGTAACTAAGAAATTAACATTAATTAATAATAATTAATACTTTATAAGTATTTGTATTGTCAGTTTAGTGATAATGAATTAACATGTCAACTAATGAAGCTGAATGTTCTCAAAGTTTTACTGAACAATAACAAATAATCAGAACATTTCTAATCATTAGGGCATGTTGTAGTCCAGATTAAAATATAAAAATGTTTAGGTTTGAAAATAAATATCCTTTTAAGTATTTTTTTAAGTATTCAGTATTTGGTGCTGTGATGAACAACACTGAGATTACAAAAAAATCAATGGCTGTTTGAAGCTTTTTAAAAACTTCACTAGCGCAGTTACTTTGTTTGCACGGTTTCCGTGGTAACCGCTGCACGCTGCTGTTCCATCAGCGCCCTCTGCTGTCAGAGAGTGAACGCGCACTTTCATTCAGCTCGTCTCCTTCACTCGTTCAGTCATGTGCTTCTTGTGCACGTTGGGATTGTTTACATCTGAGCGCATGTCCTTTTGACACAGAATACAGCGGTGTTGTGGTTGATGGGTAAAGTATTTGTAATTGCCTTATAAAAAAAAATAATAATTGGTAATAAATTATTATTTATGGTATTCTGAAGTGCCCACGATTACAATATTGTGCATATTCATTATCGCGATTTATCGCATTACCGAATATCGGCACAAGTCTAGGCCTGAGTAATGTGACGTCACTTTATACTGTTCTGCGAGACTGTTGAGGCTTAATGGGGATTAAAAAAAGGAGTGTGTAGTGAATATTGCATAAAAGGTCCCCTTTAATACCTAAGTACATTAAAATCGAGTACTTTTACTTAAGTATAATTGGAAAAGTGTACTTTTACTGGAGTAATATTGTACACTGTCAGAAAAAAAAGGTACGGTGCTGTCACTGGGGCTGTACCCTAAGGTACAAAAGTGAAAAGGTACATCTTTGTACCTTACTTACCCCTAAATGGTGCATATTAGTACCTTAAAGGTATTAGTACCTTTTTACCTTTGTACTTTAGGGTACAGCCCCAGTGACAGCACCGTACCTTTTTTTCTGACAGTGTATTAGGGAATCTGTACTTTTACTCAAGTACATGATTTTTGTACTTCATCCACCACTGACTGTAGTAATATGGCAAAAAGCTAGACTCTCTGCTGTAGCATATTGCAGATATGCAGTCTTTCCCACAAATTTGAGGCCCCCAGAAGATTATTCCTTTGGCAACAGGCCTCAGGCGTAAGCCTCCACTCTAGCACAACTGTCTGACATACTATAGAGAGATTATGCAAACAGGACTGTTCTTTAGAGAGAAGTCTGAGAGGTCTCAGTAACCTCGGCCAGCCAGATATGTCATTGACTTACTTTCAAACACTGAGAATAGTTTCATGCAGCTCAGGATTTCAAGGCGAGATATCGAACAACATAATCACCTTTCCGCACCTCAAGCCTTGGTCTGTGCAAATACCACTTGACCTATCGAGTCCACTTTGTTTCCTCCCACCATTTGGTCTTTATAGCTGCCAAGTACATCCATATTTTTTGTAAGAATCACATAGCAAAGAAAGAAAGAATGAGCAAATGAATGAGTGATCGAACAAATGCATGAAAGAGCAAACAAGTGAATGAAAGAATGAGCAAACTAATGAATGAACGAGTGAACAAACAGTAGCAGAGTGGCTGATTAGACCTTCGTCTGTATTACTTCACTGTTTTCTACCTCTTTTACCCATACTCCTCTTCTCTCTCTGTCTCTACCTCTGTCTGTATGAACATGAGCAGTATTTTGCTAAGCCATATTTTTGTACTGTTGATGATTTCACCTGGCTCACAGAGATAATGCATAATTTAGAGATTTTAACATCAGCATTGCCTGCTTCACCGCTATAATACTTGCACATTAGTTGCAGCCTACAAGAAAGACTGAGGCTGGGATTTATGCTTTAATATAGTCATTTGAAATACAGCTAATTAGCATTATTCCCCTACGTGAATGAAAACAGTCCTGCATGATTAGCATACCATAAAAATGCATGTTTTTAATCGGCCATACAGTAAATTCTCAATTAAAAAATAAAAAAAACAGTGTGCTGGTTAATAGAAATAAAGTTTTAGTTGGAGCCATTAGCATAAAAGCTATTCTCTTCTCTCTATTCGCTTTACATTTTGTGTGAATAAAATACCCACTGAGATCAAAATAAGTCAATAATGCTATTTTATTTCACTTGTTCAGGACACCGGGGACTTATGGAAGAATACAGAATATTTATGGTCCTATATATGGACAACAGGAAAAACTGGCATGTACAACAGCAGGCAGATGGTATTCAGTCTTTTTTTTTTTACTCTGTTTCCCTAAAAAGCAATTAAAACACAGCAGGTGGGTGCTAACGGCTGGGAAACTCCTGCAAGTTTAGCTCTTGGACTTATCAAACATCACTGCTGCTCTCATCATTGCCAGACAATTATTTTTGTTTTATGAGAAAGTTGGAAAATCTATTTTACACCCACGTCTAACTTGGATTATCTCTTTTAAGCTGTATCCTCAGTGGAGCGCCTAATTATGTGGCGTGCATGCCACACATGCCAATGTTTGTCTTTTAATTACGTATTTTTATATTTTCTGTTGCACACAAATCAAGCAAGCACATCATTTTTGAATAATTATCAATAGTTTGTATTTTTTAATATTGAATAAATATCTGAATGGCTCTGTTATGGTTGTTAAAGGAAAACTCAGTGATTTTCCCCTCATTTAAATAGTTAAGAATTTAGTTTAAAGTCATATAATGAATGTTACTGGTCAAC
The DNA here is from genome assembly GCF_024489055.1 of Chanodichthys erythropterus. Taxonomy (NCBI): domain Eukaryota; kingdom Metazoa; phylum Chordata; class Actinopteri; order Cypriniformes; family Xenocyprididae; genus Chanodichthys; species Chanodichthys erythropterus. The sequence continues at coordinate 40,780,211 of NC_090236.1, forward strand.
AAAGAACTGTTTTGTTGCCTAATGGGGGCGCTATGTTAACCCTTTCATGCATGAATTATGATAACCTCAGTCAGTACAAGTAACATGCATAATGTAATCAGAATCACTTTTTGATGTAATGGGCAATGTAATGCATTACAATTAACATGCATTACGTAATCAGATTACTTTTTGATGTTACAAGTGAAGTAACGTATTACAAGTAACATGCATTATGTAATCAGATTACTTTTTGATGTTATGAATAATGCATTACAAGTAACATGCATTACATAATCAGATTACTTATTGATGTTACCAGTAAAGTAATGCATTACAAGTAACGTGCATGATGCAATCAGATTACATTTTTGATGTTACGAATAAAGTAATGCATTACTTGTAATTACTTGTAACGTACATTACTTATGTAATCATTACTTGTTTGATGTTAGTGCAAATTACATTCTAATAACACAAATACATTTATTTACAATCAAAAAAGTTACTGCAGATGAAGTATTAAAAAAAAAAAAAAACATTCACAGTAATAGTATGAATTGTAGCTGAAATATAGCTAATGATGCATGATGTCCAATTTAGTAGACAGAATTTTCTCCCAATCTAAAAACATGATTTGACTCTTTAGATATTGCTTCATGCTACAACATTTTTATTTTTTTATTTTTTTTACCTGCAAGAGTCTCCTAGGATAGAAGGAATGGATGGATAGATATTCCGGAGCAACTTGTCATTTCTGACTGACCATCGGCCATCTTGGTTTGGAGGGGGAAAAAAAACGACATACAACGGTTTGCCACTTGGTGGCAATGTATAGTATGATGCACTAGAGTCCACTGTAGAGGCTGATGTGCAACTATGCCATCAAAACCCATAGCAAGAAAATGCTTTTTGAATAGCTGACCTCTATGCATAAAAGGCTTAAGATCACATGACCGTATGACTATTGTTTATCATTCATTATATTTCAGCAGATCCAGCTTTGCATGATGCTGCTAAAAACTATTCTTGCAATTCCAGTTAAATGCGCGTGCCCGTTCTAGAGAAAACAAACTGGGATTTTAATTTCTAGAGCTGCCATATTCAGCATCATGATTTTCCCATTCATTTGTATACAATTAGATTGCCTGCTCCTCCTTATAATGATTCTGGTGCACTTTTACGTGTATAATGTGTGTTTAAATCCCTCTTTTGTCAGATACCGTCTGCTTATTGTCACGTCAGGGCGAATATGAGATTCTACAAGAGATCTTTGACTGAAATCCTCGGTGATGCAAGTATGGCGCAGATTAATTTGTCTGTGTAATAAAAGATGAAGTGCACAGGAAGATTTTCAAGCCGATCTAATCAGAGCAGCAGCGGCTCTTTGTCAATGAGATGTTATCTTCCAAGCATCTGCTGCAAGCCTTGGGTTATTCTTAAAACCTTAATGATGACAGGAAAGTGTGCTCCATACAATCTCATGTGAGTAAAGCGTTTCTCCCAAGAGCCTAAAGCTGAGAGCACTTCATGTTTTCGATAATTTTCTTCCTCCTATAATCTGTTGAACAGGTTGTTACGCTGCCATGTTCATAATGGATTTCTGCGTAAAATGTTCGGTTTTACCTCTAAGTGTGCTCGTATATGCTAACATCGAAGTGACATCTTTGATTGGCCAAATGGCACCATTTTAATAAACGTTTGGCTCTTTGTTTTTCTGCCGCAGTACAAATGCATCTGTGCCTCTAACAGACTCACCAATGCCTGCAATTGAAGCACAACAGATATAATGACGCTTTAGAGCCAAAACTGCTTATAAACTGAAGCACTGTCCCATTTTAAACACAGAGAGTTTCCAAGTCTATCGCCAGCGGGGGCTTCTCAGTGCATTCTCATTTTCACACACGTGCAAACACGCACATACTGTACTTCTCACGTTTATCCAGAGGTGTAATGGTTCTCCCATCCTCTTAACGTGATGGACTGGCCTCTCGCCGCAATACACTCTCTGTGTGTAAAAGCACTCTTTGGCAGCAGTGCCGGCCCTATAATTGTTTCTATAGGATGGACGGCACTATAGCTCAGTTCATTTTGAGCGGTGCGATTTGAGTAGCGACTGAAATATCGCGCAGTCAGCATAAAAGAGAAGTAAACACCGAGATAATGAAAGCAACGCAAGCTGCCGCCTGTCAAGCACAATTATACAGGACAGGAATCTTAAACCTGCTGCGAGGAAAGAGGTGACAGGCCTGTTTGTGTGGTTGGAGCTTAAGTTCTTTGGGGAAGAGAGTGTAAATTTCCATGTACTGTAAAAAAAAAAAGCTTTGCTGAGACCAACAGAAGGTTATAGCGTCCATAGGTTATAGCATTAGAAACATGATTGGTTATGATTGGTTTTCAGAGTCAATAATAATAAGGCAGCGCTATTTACACTGAGGATAAATAGCAACTAGATTCTATTTACACCATGTAAAAAGAGCAGTATTTTCTTTTAAATAAGTGTTAGATTCTATTTATACTTATATCTAGTGGCAGATGCTGTTTGCACCTCAGTGTTGTTGTGTATTAATATGTATTAGTGTGAAGAATTATGTTTCAAAAAATTATTAAATGAATGCTACCTTACTGGGACAGTAAAGCCCTCTATTATTAAACACACGTTAGACACTTTATTTCCACTTTTCAAATATTTTCGTCACTTTTATTGAAAATAAATGCCTTACTGATCTGATATATGATGGGAAAAGAGAGCAGAACAAGTTCGGCAAAAGTGATTCGAACATGGGTCGATTTGCGTCAAAACTTCCTAGAAGCGATAGGAAGCCAGCGTCTTCCGTAATTTATAGCCCTAGATATTTGCACTTAGTGTAAATAGGCACTCTATAATAAATAATAATAATAATAATAAAAATAATAATAATTATTATTATTATTATTATTAGTGTTTATAAAATTACAATTAGTGATATACAATTTTATTTATTTATTTATTTTAAAAAAGTCAGGTTTAGGTTAGGATAACATTAGAAATATATTAGTATTATTATTATTATTATTATTATTATTATTATTATTATTATTATTATTATTATTATATGGTTTTATATAGTGCTTTATTTATTTATTTCCAAAAGAAAGTCACATTTAGGTTAGGAGGTCATTAGAGATATAATAATAATAATAATAATAATAATAATAATAATAATATTATTATTATGATTATTATTATTATTATTTGTGCTTTTAATTATATATGTTTTTTTTTTTTTTTTAATCAGGTGTAGGTTAGGAGGACATTAGAAATATTTAATTATTATTATTATTTGTGCTTTTAATAATATATTTTTTAAAGAAAGTCAGGTGTCGGTTATAACATTAGTGATATACTACTACTACTTACTATTATTAATTTTTATTTTTTATGTTTTAAAGAATTAAGATTGCTTAACATAAATGAAGATCTTTTCACGATTTTTATCCTTAGTATTCATTATTTTTAATTAAAAGTCTACCAGAATGAACTTGTTATCACGTTTAGTCATTTTTTCACAAAAAAACAAAACAAAACAAATGCATACACTTCACGCCCTTTCATTTTCTTTAGGCCGATTAGCAAATGAGAGTTTTATTACGTGCGCGGCCCCTGCATAGATTAGGCCGACACCAGTAATCATGTCAGAGGTCAGACTCCTTAATTAATTGGATTCTGACTGCTGTACTGAATCAAACTAATAAAAAGCAGCTCTCAAAAACAGGATCATTATCACCGTAATTTCCTCTCCTGCATTCTCAATTACCGTAATGAATCGCTAACAAATGAGATGTTGCTCCACACCTATCAGAGACACATCCTGGAATTTAGCACATATCTCCATTTAATCTCTTCACTTCACTAATAATGACTTTGGCTGAAGTAAATCTTTTTTAAAACAGCAAGCGCAGTCCTTGGAGGTCTGCCAGGTCTACTCCAGCAGAGAAAGGAGCCAAGAGCAAGTTGCTCAAAGAAATGAGGGATCAAGAGAGAAGGGACGAGCGTTTTGTTTCCCATTCATGTGGTCTATCTGTTATTGTGTGATAATGTAATGACCGCGCGGTGTGGCGGCGACGGCTCCCGTGAGCTGGAGCCGTGGGTGTCGCCGATTGCCATTATTCTGAAGAGCCACTCCACGTGATGAAAGCATTAGCGAGGCATTTCTCTGTCCATCTCTGTCTTATTAGCACTGTGGCAAACACACCGAATGATTAGAAATCGTCTGATCTTTGAGAAAAGCCTGTTGTTTATGCTAATCAGCCCTTCTGATGGCCACAGCGGGCCAAAACGTTTCCTCACCAAAAGTAGGCAGCATTGCAGAGCCTCTTTCAGCTTCACTGTTAATTTTTTGAGACTAATTTTGTACAGACGTTTGTAGTGTAGTTGTAACTTCTCTTTTGTTCTCAATTCTATGCGGCATAGATGTTCTAAAGCCCAGAAACAAATCCGATCCCAGTTTCTCTCCCTTTCTCTTTCTTGCCGTGACAGTCGTGAACAAAGGATTCTGAACAAAGTGCTGTCATTTGTTGAATTTCTTCATTACCGAATGTCGACGAGAGCATTCACGTAATTTTCTTTTTTGTTCATCAGTAATAGAGGCCCTTCAAAGTCGTTTGCTTTGATTCTGACTTCAAACACGGCCAATCTGAATTATATTGAAAGCGTTTTGGACTGCGTCAGATGTTAACAACAAACAAATGCAACTTATTATGCAGCAATACTCAAAATAAAAAAGTACCTTAGGTTCAACTCTTCTTTTAAAGCATACTTTTTCACTGTACATGAGTTAGATGGGCTGTATAGATCTTTAGAGATGAAAGAAAGAAGTGTTATCGATATGAAATTGTTGGTTAAGCCAATGGCTGGGTTTGACCTTAGTTGACCCAAATTTGAAACAACCCAGCTTTTTTGTTGTTTCGTTAAATCACCCAGAAATGAAAATTATGTCATCATTTACTCACCCTCATGTCATCTTACCTTGTTTGTTAGAATTCTTGTGTCCATAGAATGAAAGTCAGTGGGTTCCAAAGCCACACTGGACCCACTGACTTCCATTGTTTCGGCAAATGAAAAATGAAACATTCTTCAAAATTTTTGGAAGAAAGTACCCTCTTTATGCAACACAGAAACCAAAATGCTGATGTAATACAATCTACAATCTAAAAATGCTGGGTTGAAAACAACCCAAGTTTGGTTAAAAAAGGACAAACCCAGCAAATGGATTGTTTTAACCCAGTGAAAGGATTGTTTTGACCCAGTGATTGGGTTGTTTTGACCCAGTGATTGGGTTATTTTAACCCAGCAAATGGATTGTTTTGACCCAGCGATTGGGTTCTTTTAACCCAGCAAATGGATTGTTTTAACCCAGTGATTGGGTTGTTTTAACCCAGCAAATGGAATGTTTTGACCCAGTGATTGGGTTCTTTTAACCCAGCAAATGGATTGATTTGACCCAGCGATTGGGTTCTTTTAACCAAGCAAATGGATTGTTTTGACCCAGCGATTGGGTTCTCTTAACCCAGCAAATGGATTGTTTTGACCCAGCGATTGGGTTCTTTTAACCCAGCAAATGGATTGATTTGACCCAGCGATTGGGTTCTTTTAACCAAGCAAATGGATTGTTTTGACCCAGTGATTGGGTTGTTTTAACCCAGCAAATGGAATGTTTTGACCCAGTGATTGGGTTCTTTTAACCCAGCAAATGGATTGATTTGACCCAGTGATTGGGTTGTTTTGACCCAGTGAATGGATTGTTTTAACACAGTGAAAGGATTGTTTTGACCCAGTGATTGGGTTGTTTTGACCCAGTGATTGGGTTATTTTAACCCAGCAAATGGATTGTTTTGACCCAGCGATTGGGTTGTTTTAACCCAGCAAATGGAATGTTTTGACCCAGTGATTGGGTTGTTTTGACCCAGTGAATGGATTGTTTTAACACAGTGAAAGGATTGTTTTGACCCAGTGATTGGGTTGTTTTGACCCAGTGATTGGGTTATTTTAACCCAGCAAATGGAATGTTTTGACCCAGTGATTGGGTTGTTTTGACCCAGTGAATGGATTGTTTTAACACAGTGAAAGGATTGTTTTGACCCAGTGATTGGGTTGTTTTGACCCAGTGATTGGGTTATTTTAACCCAGCAAATGGATTGTTTTGACCCAGCGATTGGGTTCTTTTAACCCAGCAAATGGATTGTTTTAACCCAGTGATCGGGTTGTTTTAACCCAGCAAATGGAATGTTTTGACCCAGTGATTGGGTTCTTTTAACCCAGCAAATGGATTGATTTGACCCAGCGATTGGGTTCTTTTAACCAAGCAAATGGATTGTTTTGACCCAGCGATTGGGTTCTCTTAACCCAGCAAATGGATTGTTTTGACCCAGCGATTGGGTTCTTTTAACCCAGCAAATGGATTGATTTGACCCAGCGATTGGGTTCTTTTAACCAAGCAAATGGATTGTTTTGACCCAGCGATTGGGTTCTTTTAACCCAGCAAATGGATTGTTTTGACCCAGCGATTGGGTTCTTTTAACCCAGCAAATGGATTGTTTTAACCCAGCGAAAGGGTTGTTTTGACCCAGCGATTGGGTTGTTTTAACCCAGCAAATGGATTGTTTTGACCCAGCGAAAGGGTTGTTTTGACCCAGTGATTGGGTTCTTTTAACCCAGCAAATGGATAGATTTGACCCAGCGATTGGGTTCTTTTAACCAAGCAAATGGATTGTTTTGACCCAGCGATTGGGTTCTCTTAACCCAGCAAATGGATTGTTTTGACCCAGCGATTGGGTTCTTTTAACCCAGCAAATGGATTGTTTTAACCCAGTGATTGGGTTGTTTTAACCCAGCAAATGGAATGTTTTGACCCAGTGATTGGGTTCTTTTAACCCAGCAAATGGATTGATTTGACCCAGCGATTGGGTTCTTTTAACCAAGCAAATGGATTGTTTTGACCCAGCGATTGGGTTCTCTTAACCCAGCAAATGGATTGTTTTGACCCAGCGATTGGGTTCTTTTAACCCAGCAAATGGATTGATTTGACCCAGCGATTGGGTTCTTTTAACCAAGCAAATGGATTGTTTTGACCCAGCGATTGGGTTCTTTTAACCCAGCAAATGGATTGTTTTGACCCAGCGATTGGGTTCTTTTAACCCAGCAAATGGATTGTTTTAACCCAGCGAAAGGGTTGTTTTGACCCAGCGATTGGGTTGTTTTAACCCAGCAAATGGATTGTTTTGACCCAGCGAAAGGGTTGTTTTGACCCAGTGATTGGGTTCTTTTAACCCAGCAAATGGATAGATTTGACCCAGCGATTGGGTTTTCTTAACCCAGCAAATGGATTGTTTTAACCCAGTGATTGGGTTGTTTTAACCCAGCAAATGGAATGTTTTGACCCAGTGATTGGGTTGTTTTAACCCAGCAAATGGAATGTTTTGACCCAGTGATGGGGTTATTTTAACCCTCTGAAGTCTGAGGCTGATTTGGGGCTTGGAGAAGTTTTGACATGCCCTGACATTTGTGCTTTTTTCAGTTCTTCATAAACATATTAATGGAAAAAGTGTCATTACACTGTATTCAGCACAAACTAGGCTACAATAATATGTGAGGAACATGTATGTACATGTTTGTGTTTTTGAAGGAATAACATTTATGCGTGGTTATTGAAAAAACAAAAAACTTAAGTCACTGAAATAAGGCCAAAAAAAGTATAGTAAATCTGTGTTCACAAGACTTCTGGGTATTGGAGGTTGTAGACTAGAGTTTTTGCTTCAAAATTATGTAAACATTATGCTGCCTATTCCTTCATATAAAACAATATATTAATTTAGTTTTTGTAAGACACTTTTTGCCAAGAAACACAGTATGCGAGGAGGCGTGAATCACCACTGAAAATGGGCCATTCTCACCTGAGAAGACAAAAGAATTGCATAATAATGAGCTGAAATGACTTGCATATTAATGAGGCATTTCAGTCAGGTAGGCTGTGAAAAAAAACCTTCTGTGATGTCTCAAGCTCATTATGATATATGAAACATACAGAAAAATATTATTACAATATAAAGTAATGGTTTTATATTATACTTTAAAATATAATGTATTTCTGTGATGCAAAGAGTCTGAATATAGGCTTTTAGTTTAAAAGCATGCACATTTGGAGAAATATTGGATTCTCATATGCTTATGTCAATTTTCTATACAGAGGAGTTATTTTTATTTAATATTCACTGTCATTACTATGAGCGCTGGTGTTTTCAATTCATCCTTGAAGTCGGAGGGCGCTCTGTGCTTTTTTAGTCCACAAATTCATCTAAAAGAAGAAGAGGCTATTCCATGAATGGAGTTTCCAATTCATACAGCAGCAGGAGGGCGCTAAAGAAACAAAAACTCATCTAAACTTCATCTATAGAAGAAAAGAAAACAGGAACTAACTGCATGTCTTCTAGGGCTCGCTAACCATGACTTTTACATCCAGATTAACACTTTTCAAGACAATAAATACACGATTGAGACGATGAATGCATGTATTGCCTCTGAATTTGCCTCAATAGCGCTGGCTCCGTGGGCGTGGCCGCATTAGCGGATAATGAGCTGAATCACGGATTTCTGACATGGCTCTCTTTTCATACAGATTACATAAACACAGAAGGTTTGTTTTCGATTTGACTTATATGATTTAAAACCTGACATCTTAACGTTTTTTTAGACATAAGTGTAATTTTTTTGTCATTAGTATTCATAAGTTACAGTTAATTTCCTGAGAACTATCAGATTGGACTTCGTTCAGAGGGAGACGAGAGATCACACATCATGTTAGTTTTCTTTATTTTACAAAAAGCACAACATTTTGTTTTTACTCTGAGTGTATATAAATAATGGAAGATATTCTATAGTTTCAATTGATATATTACTTATGTCTCTATGACAAAAAATGACGGAGTATTTTAAGTCTGTTTTGCTGAAATGTGAAAAAAAACCTGCAAAACGCACCGACGCGTTTTCAGACCTCAGAGTGTTAACCCAGCAAATGGATTGTTTTAACCCAGTGATTGGGTTGTTTTGACCCAGAAAATGGATTGTTTTAACCCAGCGAAAGTGTTGTTTTGACCCACCGAATAGGTTGTTTTAACCCAGCAAATGTATTGTTTTGTCCCAGCGATTGGGTTCTTTTAACCCAGCAAATGGATTGTTTTAACCAAGCAAATGGGTTGTTTTGACCCACCGAATAGGTTTTTTAACCCAGCGATTGGGTTGTTTTAACCCAGCAAATGGATTTTGACCCACCGAATAGGTTTTTTAACCCAGCAAATGGGTTGTTTTAACCAAGCAAATGGGTTGTTTTGACCCACCGAATAGGTTTTTTAACCCAGCGATTGGGTTGTTTTAACCCAGCAAATGGATTTTGACCCACCGAATAGGTTTTTTAACCCAGCAAATGGGTTGTTTTAACCCAGCAAACGGGTTGTTTTAACCCACCGAATAGGTTTTTTAACCCAGCAAATGGGTTGTTTTAACCCAGCAAACGGGTTGTTTTAACCCACCGAATAGGTTTTTTAACCCAGCAAACGGGTTGTTTTAACCCACCGAATAGGTTTTTTTAACCCAGCAAATGGGTTGTTTTAACCCAGCAAACGGGTTGTTTTAACCCACCGAATAGGTTTTTTAACCCAGCAAATGGGTTGTTTTAACCCAGCAAACGGGTTGTTTTAACCCACCGAATAGGTTTTTTAACCCAGCAAATGGGTTGTTTTGACCCACCGAATAGGTTTTTTAACCCAGCAAATGGGTTGTTTTAACCCAGCAAACGGGTTGTTTTGACCCACCGAATAGGTTTTTTAACCCAGCAAATGGGTTGTTTTAACCCAGCAAACGGGTTGTTTTAACCCACCGAATAGGTTTTTTAACCCAGCAAATAGGTTGTATAAAAAATGATTTGTGGAAATTAAAAATGTATGCTATCAGGCTGTAAAAGTTTTTATTAAAATTAATATCTGTTTTTAAATGGAGCCATCCAAAAATTGCTGAAACCTTTTCAGAATTCTGGCATGAATTAGCTGTCGACATTTCGCAGACCTGAAAAAAGGTCACTTTGTCTCCTATGCTTCATTAGTTCTCACATTAATAAAAAGTAAAATCCACACATCACCTTGACCATAGCTGTTTTGTGTCATCAGTATGGGTGGCTATCTCAATGTCATTGCTTATTGTCAAATGAAAGGCTAAGGTTGGTCACCTCCCATTTTAATGCTGCAGAAAACACAAGGTAATCAAACAAGCAATTAAGCATTATGGGAGGAAATAACTTCATGCTGCGCCCTTTGCAGGCTCCTTTCAGGTTTTACAGCTCTTCCCCGGCCCAGACGCATGCCAAAAAGGAAGTCGTCATTTAAGACCGCCTGCCATTCATCGCTCTGAGATGAGGAGAATGTTTTAAAGGTAGAAGAAGGTCAGCGTGGAGGTCAGGCGTATAGCTTACAATAAACATCCATGTTGGTTTAAATAAAAATCAAGTTTTCATTTAATGAACTGACTGATATTTCAAAGGGTTATAACATTGACCAAACAGTCACTGATTACTCTTCAGCGAATGGCTTGATCTAAGGCGGTCTACTTTGTGTTTGTAAAATGAGACAGCGGATGAATTAAACCAGATGAGGTGATCGTAATTCAACACACTGCTGGAGCGCGAGGGTGAGGGCAGCATGGGAATATCTCAACCATTTTTTTCACCTAATTGCAAGTCAGTTAGAAACAGTTGGCAAGGACATGTGGCTAGGGAAGCTTTAATGGAGATGAATGAAATGCCAGGAGGGTAGAGGGAGAACTCTGACCTGTCCTCCTATTTCTGTAGTCTCCATCAGCTCTTCTGAATATCAAGACAACATTTCAACTGAAATATGTCTCATCATGCAGCTTGTTTGTCATTTGGCCAAAGTTTGAATTTTGTCAAAGGTTTCGCAGCCTTTGAACTTCCATTAGATTCACATTTCAATCTGAGACTGTTTGGTTTCAAAGCCTTCCCTTTACATCCATATTTACTCAGTTTAAAGGTATCAAACTTTCTTCAGTGTAAAAAAAAAAACATCCATCCATCGAAAGTTCCCCTTCGTTTGATCACGCCGCTGCCTTTGTCTGGCCGGCGTTCTTGATCCTAAAGAGATTCTGTTTTGGAGAGAGCCGTTTTTCACACCAGGCACCTCGCAGAGATGTGGGAATCAAAAAGTGCCTTAGTCAGCTCGCCGCTCGGGGCCGGGGCTGATGGGAATGGGCTCTACACCTCAAGGGTTCCTGTTACACTGGATCACTTTCTCCCCAAGTCTCATTTCAATAGCTTTAGTATGCTGCAGCCCAACAGAGCGCTCTGAGCAGAAAGCACACTGTCAGCACAATCGTCAGCTCCTGCGCCGACTCGAGCCCTCAAAGAGTGTCAAGACGGAGATGAGGAAGTATAGATGAAGAGAGAGATGAAGGGAACGGAGAAACGATGGTGATGGAAGTTCTAAAAAGTGAAAAGGTCAGAGAAGAGAGAAGAATAACTGAAATGTTGGGCGACAAACATGAGCTGTTTTATTCCTATTAAAGGGGATCTATAATGCCCCTTTCACAAGATGTAATATCAGTCTCTGGTGTCTCCAGAATGTGTCTGTGAAGTTTCAGCTCAAAATCCCCCACAGATCATTTATTATAGCTTGTCAAATTTGCCTCTATTTGGGTGTGAGCAAAAACACGCCGTTTTTGTGTGTGTCCCTTTAAATGCAAATGAGCTGCTTTCCAGAAGAGGGCGGAGCTTTAACAGCTCAACAACAACAAAGCAGGAGAATCTCACGCAGACAAAATGAGGATTGTCAGTAACAGAGAGTTCTGTAAACCGAATCAATCAATTAATTGAAAATGTATTTTAGCAAAAGAGTGGCCGGAAACTTTTTTATGTGTCTCGTGGAAGAAAGAAAGTCATGCCAGTATGGAATGACATTGGGAAGAATAAATGGTGACGGAATTTGCATTTTTAGGTATTTTTAGCTATTCTTTATAGAAGCAATGGTACGGTCTGCAGGACAGAAATCTGGAGGCCGCGAGCTCATGTGACAGCATTTTAGACCGGGAAGGTAAATTGATATGTAAATTGAGTGTGCGACACAGAGAATAAGGAAATATGAACCTGAAATGTGCTAGACCTTCGCATAGAGCGAGAACAGCTTTTTTCCCCTCCTGTCAGCAAAGTACAATAGCCGGCCCAGGCAAACTGAACGTCTCATATCTGTCTCCTCTGAGGGGCAGAATGTTCTGGAGGAAGAGAGCGAGAGTGCATTAGGCAGCACAAAGTGATTTGTCCTCGTGGTGTTCAGGCCGTACTGAGAGCACAGAGGCCTTGCTGAACAAAAGCAAGCAGCGCTTACTCATTTATTGGAGGAACACTGGAAGATTGGAGTCGTTCATCAGGATGATGCTCGCTGCTTTGTTCGTCAAAGAGAGACGTTTTGTCAATACAAGATGCTCTTTTTCTCATTAGATTTCTGAGAGGACTGTCAGCCATACAGACGTACAGTGAGAACAGCTTCATGAGATTTGTGATCCTCAATATCCGCATACACACTCTGTGTAATGGAAATTAATCTATCTGCCTCTCTGTCTATCTATTAGGGGTGTAACGGTACACAGAAGTCACAGTTTGGTGTGTACTTCGGTTTTGGGGTCACATTTCAGTACAATAGGAAAAATGGTCACACTTTAGTTTAGGGTCCAATTCTCACTAACTATTACTATGACAATAAACCCCTTAATTACTGCTTATTAATGGTTAGTAAGGTAGTTGTTACGTTTAGGAATTGGGTATGATTAAGGGATGTAGAATATGGTCATGCAGAATAAGGCATTAATATGTGCTTTATAAATACTAAAAAAAGCCAATATCCTAATATGCATGCTAGTAAACAAATAGTTCATAGTGAGAATTGGACCCTAAACTAAAGTAGAGTGTTGTTGTCATGCCGTCATTTTACGCCGAACTGCTTCACAAACGAGGGTCAATTCAACACAAAAGATGAACATGACGACACATGCTAGTGGATGAGTTGAATCAACTCCACAGCAACTACATCAATTTATCCACTAACCATTCAGAAACGTCTAAAAGTTGTAACTTCTTCCTGAGTCTCTCCATCAGTGTCGACTCCGGTTTGAACAATGTAAGGCTGAACACTTTCCTCATTTTGGCTGCGTGAGATTCTCCTGCTTTGTTGTTGTTGAGCTGTTAAAGCTCCGCCCTCTTCTGGATCAGCAGCTCATTTGCATTTAAAGGGACACACACAAATAGGCGTGTTTTTGCTCACACCCAAATAGGGGCAAATTATAGCTTGTCAAATTTGAGTGTGAGCAAAAATGCCGTTTTTGTGTGTGTCCCTTTAAATGCAAATGAGCTGCTGCTCCCGTCCCCTTTCCAGAAGAGGGCGGAGCTTTAACTCACACCCAAATAGGGGCAAATTTGACAAGCTATAATAAATGATCTGTGGGGTATTTTGAGCTGAAAATGGATGAATCTATCTATCTATCTATCTATCTATCTATCTATCTATCTATCTATCTATCTATCTATCTATCTATCTATCTATCTATCTATCTATCTATCTATCTATCTATCTATCTATCTATCTATCTATCTATCTATCTATCTATCTATCTATCTATCTATCTATCTATCTATCTATCTATCTATCTATCTATCTATCTATCTATCTATCTATCTATCTATCTATCTATCTATCCGTCAATCCATCCATGAACTTTCAAAACACAAGACTCAAACATGACAAACTATAAAATGGCATCTGACAGACGAGCCTGACCCCTTTATTTCAGAAAGTGAGATGTTCGAGCGCTGCAGATGTAACTGTTGTACTTTTAAGCATCTGTAAATGTACGCCGGTATTGGATTATAATCTGCCCCAACAAAACTTTAGAAAAATGAATGCAAAATCACTGTCACAATACGCACACACGCAGTGTTTCAGTGTGTCACTTTCAGACAGCATAGCTGAGTGCTGTCATAATAAACAGCTGTTATATCTGCTGATATTTTCTCATTTGTCAGATTGCATTCATGAAACAAAATAAGAAAGTTACGATCTTAATGAATGGCGTGTTTTCTAGTTTTGATGACCTTTACCAACCCTTCTTGTTTATTTGCCACATGAGTCAGGTTTCCACAGTCACACACTCACACACACACACAGGGGGATCCATCCGTCCAGCCAATTAGTGGCGTTTACATGATGACGAGCTTGTGTTTGATTACGCCAAATAAAATCAGCATCAGACTGAAGTGATGGAGCATGATGAACACTGGCAGTCGGTTCCACTATGTGGTGTACTCACGTGTGTGTGTGTGTGTGTGTGTGTGAGGTGTGCTTGCCAAAGACAGACTCATTCAAACTCTTCTCTGCCACGCAATCGCAGCTTCAGCCTGCCAACTCGCCATGGCTGGGCTCCGGTGACCCTGGCATGGGCGGCCCCTCTCCTCATCATTACTGCCAAATTAAAAGCCAGAAGCCTCCAGCTCATCTGTCTCCCTTCTGCCGACTCTTATCACGAGCTCGGCCGCTCCCTCGCTGTGCCGAACGGAGAGCACGCTTATTACGGAAGCCTTGGAACTCGCCCCAAACCAATTATAATCAAAAGATGATTTTAAAATGTACTAGTCCTTGATTGTAATGAGAGAATTCTACATTTTCTTCTCAGATTAGCTGTCATGAGTGATTCTTACTTTGAGACAAATTACCGAGGGGAGTTTGGGCACAGGAACAGGAGAGAGGAGAACCTGAAGAAAGGAAATGTAATTCCCTCATAGAGTCTCTCATTAAAGCTTAATGCTGTTTGCAAAGGAGCATAAAAGATTAGGCAGTTGCATGTGGGAAGTTGCGGAGGCTGATTCGGTTCAAGAGGATCTTCAGTCATGACCTGCTGTAAGGTGCAATGGAAAAGAAATGGGGTTCTAGACACACTCAGAGGCACGTCAGTTCATTCGGCGTCCATATTGGAAATGCCTCCAACTGCAATTTCCTAGTCATGCAGGTATTGCTCCTAAATAATTGAAAGGTGAAAGATTTATATTGTCTTGAGACACAGCACCAGGGCTGAACAGATATAAATAATGCTATGTTGAATGACTTATTTTATTTGATTTGATTTGATTTGATTTATTTTATTATTTTTTTTTTTTTTCAATTACTGGTACCAGTATTTATTTATTTATTTATTTATTTATTTATTTATTTATTTATTTATTTATTTATTTATTTATTTATTTATTTATTTATCATTCATTCAACTTCATCTTCATGTTGAATGTTTATTTTATGTTTTCATATTTTATTTTATTTTATTTATTTTTTTATTTATTTGAATTACTGGTACCACTTTCTATTAATTAATTATTAGTTCATTCAGCTTCATGTTGAATGTTTATTTTATTTTATTTTATTTTATTTTATTTTATTTGAATTATTATCTATCTATCTATCTATCTATCTATCTATCTATCTATCTATCTATCTATCTATCTATCTATCTATCTATCTATCTATCTAATCTATTTTTAAATGAATTAATTCAACTTCATCTTCATATTGAATGTTTATTTTTTTTATTTTTTTTTATTTGAATTACTGTTACCACTTTCTATTATTTATTTATTTATTTATTTATTTATTTATTTATTTATTTATTTATTTATTTATTTATTTATTTATTTATTTATTTATTTATTTATTTATTTATTTATTTATTTATTTATTTATCTTCATGTTGAATGTTTATGTTATGTTTTTTTTTAAATATATATTATTAATTTCATTACACTTTATTTATTTATTTATATCTCTACTTACTACATCAGTCCTGTAACAACTCGACCACCCAAACCCATCTTTATTTTTATTCTATATTAAATATAACATATAAAGTCTCATATTCAAGCTTCCAACACAGACACCAAGTCAAACATGCTGACGTTGTCTCACGCAAAGATTGTGTAAAAAGGTGAATTTAAAATGTTAAACTGCTATTATTATATAATTCACTAGCATGTTCCTTCAGGAGACACGCTTCAGGGGTATTTTTTTGCATAAACTGTGACTGCAATTAGTTGACAAATGACTGCGAGGGGGTGTGGGGTGGTAGTTTATTGCAGCGATGTTTATAATGTTCCAGGATCTGTTATATGGGGTATTTTGCACTATATTGCAGCAGGCGAAGGCAGGCGGTTTCAGAATCATATCCACAGAGACCCAGAACACCAGTGGGTATTTTTAGACATTCCAACATGCCCTCAGAGACTACTTACAGATGTGCCAGTGTGCTCAACACACACACACACACACATGCAAAGACAAACTTTTATCAGGGCATACACTTATATTAGGCAGCAAGTGAACATTTTGTTCTCAAAGTTGATGTGTTAGAAGCAGGAAAAATGGGCAAGCGTAAGGATTTGAGTGAGTTTTAAAAAGGGCCAAATTGTGATGCTAGACGACTGGATCAGAGCATCTCCAAAACTGCAGCTCTTGTGGGGTGTTCCCGGTCTGCAGTGGTCAGTATCTATCAAAAGTGCTCCAAGGAAGGAACAGTGGTGAACTGCGTTTTCTTTTACATCACGTGGATGGCCGGGTGCGTGTGCGTCTCTTACCTGGGGAACACATGGCAAAATGTTTTTCATTAAAGATTACGAGTGTACATGAATTCAAAATAAGTCTCAATTTTGGTTTCATGGTGACTTTATGGCTGAAAACAGTGATTAATGTCACAGCTGAGTCTAATATATGAAGGAAACTTCAACTCTTTCTGCAGCATGGAAATAATCGTAATCTTTTCCTTGCTCTCATAGAGTCCTGAACAGCAATTTTATGGCTGGTTTATAAAATATACCTTTTTATAGGTGATGTTTTTATCTTTTTTATGCATTTCAGACATTGTGGCTACATCAAGGCGAAGCAAGATCCAGATGAAGAAAAAATGCAGTTTCAGAACGGGAGAGGTACGGTGGCCAAAATAGCTCACACACAAAACACTCATACATAATGGATTGTCAAAACAAATGGTTGTTTTTAGAGGTAACATAAATGTAAAAGGACTCTTTTCCAGCCTCAGCTGAGAGAGTGGGGTATAAATCAAAAACTCCAGTGCTCAACCTCACCGTGGAGTTTATCTTTTCCAGCTTTTTTAGTAGACTCTTTAGTTTTATGGTCCAGTCATGTCTTGGCATTCATTTGGACTGTGTGAACATCATATGTGATCTTTTTCTTCTCATTGCAGTGAAACTGCCTGGAAGCAGGACATACATTCACCCCCACACTTACGAGGACCCAAATCAAGCCGTCCGAGATTTTGCCAAGGAAATCGATGCCTCCACTATACGGATAGAGAGAGTTATAGGCGCAGGTGAGAGTCTTACTCGTCTGTAGACCAAATTCAACTTTGTATCACAAATATACATTATACAAATCATGTCAGTTTAGCTACATAAATACTGGGGTTTGTTCAATTCATAAAACCTTTTTTCTCAATGCTTTCAGGGCGTAAGTGCAGTTGTTTGCTAATGTATGTCAAAGAAAAGAGATTTGTATTTGAAGCCTCATTATAGAGCGTCTGCCGACTTTAATCCGCGCACACAAAGCTGTTGTTTGAAATACTTATACCGCATATCTCTGCTTCTGAACTTGGCTTTGAAATCTCATTTTCCTCAGTATACGCTCTCTGTGAGTGAGTGTCTGAGTCTCTATTTTCAGATGTGTTTTTGTCCATTATCCTGCTTCTCATTTCCTCTTTCTCTTCATCTGGCTGCAATAGTGTGCAATAGAGTTCTTTAGGGCTTTAGGAGATCTGAATTAAATGATAGCATTGATAAATGTTGTTAGATTCTTTGTGTGAGAAGAGGACAGACGTTTAACCCTGACATGTTTGGATGAGATGTTGTGTCAATTCAACACTTCTGACATTCTGACTAGATAGATAGATAGATAGATAGATAGATAGATAGATAGATAGATAGATAGATAGATAGATAGATAGATAGATAGATAGATAGATAGATAGATAGATAGATAGATAGATAGATAGATAGATAGATAGATAGATAGATAGATAGATAGATAGATAGATAGATAGATAGATAGATAGATAGGTTGGTTGGTTGGTTGGTTGGTTGGTTGGTTGGTTGGTTGGTTGGTAGGTTGGTTGGTTGGTTGGTAATCCCACCATAATGATGCTGATGGTAGACGGTTGTCGCTCCTCAGGTGAGTTCGGTGAGGTCTGCAGTGGCCGTCTGAAGCTCCCCAGCAAGAGAGAAATCTACGTGGCCATCAAAAGTCTGAAGGCGGGATACTCTGAGAAGCAGAGGCGGGACTTCCTGAGCGAGGCCAGCATCATGGGTCAGTTCGACCACCCCAACATCATCCGACTGGAGGGAGTCGTCACCAGATGTAAGTGTACCTTTGTGTTCACCTTCACCCGAAGGCTTTTAAAATGACAGATTGAAATGTTTAAGTAAACATGCACTGCATCGTAAACACTGAGGGGAAAAATAAGGGCTTTCAGAAATAGTTGCACACTCGAGTTCTTTTCTCTGCGTGCTTGAATAGCACAAGTGTGACAAAATATGATTATTGTGACTACACCAACAACCTTTTCTGCCACAGCGGTCACCACGTGTTTTCATGGCGTTGTGATTAAGAGCCAGATGGAGTTGTGCTGTACTCACTGAGCTCCACTGTTCCACCTGAACGGGTCTGTTGAGTTGAATCTGAACACACTAGAGGATTGGAAGACAAAGACTCGCTACAGCAGAGCAAGACTACACTCTAAAAAATCTGGGTTAAGAACAACCCAAGTTTGGTTGAAAATGGATAAACCTAGTGATTGGGTTGTTTTAACCCAGCGGATGGGTTAAATGTTTGCCCACCGTGCTGGGCAGTTTTATTTAACCTAACTAAAATGAACCCAAAAGAGGTTGGAAATTAAAAATCAGACACATAATTACTAGAGGCAACAATACGAATCAAAAGGGGAACATTTATTAATAAGCAATTTAATAAATGTGTATTGTTTAATTATTATTCATTAAACTTATTAATAAATGTTCATGTATTAAGCATAATAATAAATGATAATTTCCAATATACTTTGGGTTAATTTTAAATATGCAATATAGTAATTTTGAACAATAGTTGGGTTAAATAAAACTGCCCAGCAGGTTGGGAAAACATTTAGCCCAACCGCTGGGTTAAAAACAATCCATTCGCAGGGTTAAATCAACCCATTTGCTGGATTAAAACAACCCAATCGCTGGATTAAAACAACCCAATCGCTGGGTTAAAACAACCCAATCGCTGGATTAAAACAACCCAATCGCTGGGTTAAAACAACCCAATCGCTGGATTAAAACAACCCAATCGCTGGGTTAAAAACAACCCAATCGCTGGATTAAAACAACCCAATCGCTGGGTTAAAACAACCCAATCTCTGGGTTAAAACAACCCAATCGCTGGATTAAAACAACCCAATCGCTGGGTTAAAACAACCCAATCGCTGGATTAAAACAACCCAATCGCTGGGTTAAATCAACCCAATCGCTGGGTTAAAACAACCCAATCGCTGGATTAAAACAACCCAATCGCTGGATTAAAACAACCCAATCGCTGGGTTAAAACAACCCAATCTCTGGGTTAAAACAACCCAATCGCTGGATTAAAACAACCCAATCGCTGGGTTAAAACAACCCAATCGCTGGATTAAAACAACCCAATCGCTGGGTTAAAACAACCCAATCTCTGGGTTAAAACAACCCAATCGCTGGGTTAAAACAGCCCAATCGCTGGGTTAAAACAATCTTTTCGCTGGATTAAAACAGCCCAATCACTGGGTTAAAGCAACCCAATCGCTGGGTTAAAACAACCCAATCGCTGGATTAAAACAACCCAATCGCTGGGTTAAAAAAACCCAATCTCTGGGTTAAAACAACCCAATCGCTGGGTTAAAACAGCCCAATCGCTGGGTTAAAACAATTTTTTCGCTGGATTAAAACAGCCCAATCACTGGGTTAAAGCAACCTAATTGCTGGATTAAAACAGCCCAATCACTGGGTTAAAGCAACCTAATTGCTGGGTTAAAACAGCCCAATCTTTTCGCTGGATTAAAACAACCCAATTGCTTGGTTAAAACAACCCAATCACTGGGTTAAAACAGCCCAATCGCTGGGTTAAAGCAACCTAATTGCTAGGTTAAAACAGCCCAATCGCTAGGTTAAAACAATCTTTTCGCTGGATTAAAATAACCCAATCGCTGGGTTAAAACAGTCTTTTCGCTGGATTAAAACTACCCAATCACTGGGTTAAAACAACTCAATCGCTGGGTTAAAACAGTCCAATTGCTGGGTTAAAACAATCTTTTCGCTGGATTAAAACAACCCAATCGCTGGGTTAAAACAACCCAATTGCTGGATTAAAACAATCTATTCACTGGGTTAAAATAGTCTAATCACAGGGTTAAACCAATCTTTTTGCTGGGTTAAAACAACGCAATCACTGGGTTTGCCCATTTTCAACCCAACTTGGGTTGTTTTAACCCAACATTTTTGAGAGTATTCTCAGTTAAAGCATGACTAAACCTTCTAGCTTTTAACTGTTTACTGTGCTTTTCATTAGGGAATGTTTGGCTCCTTGGAAACTTTTCATTAATGATTTGCAAAACCTTTTAATATTACGTTAAAGTAATCCTAAGTATTAAACATCTTTTCAGATTGGCACAATGTTTGTCCAAGGAAATTATGTTATGTGTTGAGAAGAGGTCTGCTTTTACTTTGCAACTGGATTTACAATTTCCACCTGGTAGATAATAAAACATTAACCTTTACAACCTTATACAACCAAAGTGAAATGTTTAGAGAATTTTAGGTCATAAAATTGTTATCTAGGAACTTAATGTGAGGCTACTTTCTTCTTGCACAGAATATTCTTTGTGTTTTTTTTTTTTTCTTCCTTTTATCGCTCGTTTCTCCAATCTTTGTCTGCCGTTTTGCACGTATATGTTTGTGGCCTATTGCCGTTGTCTAAATTGGATCTTAATGGCAGACAGAGATAGACTTACACTGCGTTATGTGTGTTGGAAAGCTTTAAGAGTCTCATTATCTCATCAGTAATGGGGGAGAGCTTATCGAAGAACTTCAGCTTTCACCAGATGCCAAACAAAAACCCTTTCTTTCAAGTGTCATTATGACTGAACCGACGTCTGCGGCTCTGCACACTACCTATAGAGCACAACAATGACAGTATGCATATTTATGACTGCATGAATATTAATAATTTAAATAGTTAATTGGATGTGTTTTAAGTGTCATAAATATTCAGCAGCGCACATATGAACAGCGAAGTCTCGACATTTCTTATTCATTTTTCGCTCTGTTCTCTCTAATGCGGAATGCAAATTCTGACCTTTTGTTAGCATTGGTTTGTGCAGTTTACAGAACTATTTTCTCCGTAAATCGAGTTTGCTTTTCATTTTGAAAAGGCAGACGCTGCCTAATTGCCTGTCTTCCAGTTATAAGTGGTGTATTTATGTTCTGAGCAAATATCAGGGGCTCAGGGTTAAAGCTCAGTTCAGGATCTCTCGGAGCACGCGGACTATTTGGAAGAACAAAGTAGCGGTTTAAGTGAGAGTGATGCATTCAACGTTGGGCTGCACTTTGACCTCTGTCTTCATGGAATAGACCGGTCTTCTGTTGGAATCTAAAAAAAGCCTGCTTTTGACGGGGTAAAAGAGAGTTTAGAGGAAGATGAAGAGGGAAAATATGAGACATTCTTAGAAACAAGCATGAGGGGTTATAAATATACAACACTTATATGTTTCCTAGTTTTAGAATCTGCGAGATGTTTGTCACTTTTTTTTTTTTTTTTTTGGTGGTGGGGGGGGGTGTCCTTGCTACAGTGTAAATACAGTGCAAGTATTATTAATTAACAACACGTATTTACTATAGGGTTAGGGTTAGTTGCATGTAATTATGCATAATTTACTGTTGTGCTAACCCTATCCCTACTCTTAAACATAACCCTTTCCACAACCTATTAGAGGAAAATAATGTGGCAATTAATAAATTGCAAAATAATTGCATTAAACTTGGCTGAGAAATGATCATTTAAAGTCATTATTGT
Organism: Chanodichthys erythropterus; assembly: GCF_024489055.1. Lineage (NCBI taxonomy): Eukaryota > Metazoa > Chordata > Actinopteri > Cypriniformes > Xenocyprididae > Chanodichthys > Chanodichthys erythropterus. The sequence continues at coordinate 40,802,408 of NC_090236.1, forward strand.
GTTAAATGAGAAAAGTGTCAAATAGAGATTACAAAAAATAGCTTTAGAAAAAAAATATATATTTTATTTGATTCAACAGAAATTATTACACATAAACTTTTAGGCTTCAACAGCCTATTTTTGGGTGAACTATACCTTTAATTTTTTTTTTTTTTTTTTTTTTTTTTATGAAACAATACCCTAAATAAGAAACTAAAAGTGCCAGTAGGTGGCGGTAAATGTCTGAATGAGCAAGTCATTGATTCATTCATTCATCCGATTCGTTCAAACAGCTGATTCATTCAGAAATTAAATAAATGGCTCTTTTTTGTCATTGAATCATTGATTGATTCACCCAAAACATGGATTCATTCAGAAACACTGCAGTGTGTTTCTCAGAGATGCACAACAGTTTTGCTCTGGCTATATAGTAGGTAATGTTTTCGTTGGTAAAATTGAGCAAAAGCAGACAATAGTGTGTCTAAAATAACACAATATTAACTTCTTATTTATTGAACTGTTGTATAAAATCAATATCACATTTGCACTTGTGTTACTTGGGACAAAAACAGCACTCGTGTGATATCGCGCTCGTTACTTGTGTGATATTGCTTAACTATATCATGATATAAATATGAGACAAAACTCATGCAGGGGCCCTTTTATCTTGAATTTAGGGTTAATAACTGCATTCTGTAGGCTTGCTCTGCTTCATGTTTTTCACCAATCAACTGTAAGAAATGTCAGATGCACTGCGTAGGTCTGTGGCGGGGCAGGTGAGTTAAATGCATTAACAATTTTAACACATTATTTTATTCCCATTACTAATTAGTTAAATTAACACATTAAATCGACAGCCCTAATATATTAAAAAATCATTCTTATGCATTTATGTTTAAGATTTTATAAGATTTTTCATATGTATTAACTATCTTACAGATTCTGTAAGGGTAAACTGATAGTCATGTCACTGTCCATATGGCCTCACATTCTCTGGCCTCGGGGTTGGTGAATAGTTGCACGTATGACAGCGAGGAGAGGCAATTTCACAGATCACTGCTCAGCAGGTCAGTGGCTGCAGGGCCGAGGAGAGGGCGAGGGAACAGCAGGGACAACTCGCTAACCTTTAACTCCTAACTGTTATTCAAAACATCCATTTCTAACAGCTCAAAAAAAAAAAAAAAAACTCCAGAATCCTTAAAAAAGCTGAAATATGCAGGGTAGTGTGTCTCAATATATCACTGCATGATCATTGATACGCTGCTTCACTAATGCTGTCTGATTCATAAATGACTCATTATTTAAATCCATGTCCATGAATGAAATATCACAGGGAAAAATGATGCTCTGCTCACATGCTCTGATAATAACAGCTTTGTAGGACAGATTTAAAAATAAATATGTTGTATAGAAGTGAAAAATGTATATTATTAATATATCTTCTGGCTAATTTTAGTGTTAATTTCAACAAAAGTGTGGTTATTTTATTTTATTGACTTGTATTTTTTTAATTCAAAAGTCTAATATTAACACAATTATACAAAGCATTTTAGGTTTTCATCCAAGTGCATCCAGAATGTTCGGTTTCGGCCCAGAATTTTCATTTCGCTACATCCCTAATTATTTATTATGGTTTAGTACTTCTCAGTAATGTAGAACGATGTTAACAATGTTACAGCCCTGAAACTGAGGCCATTTTCCAAAATGATTCTGTCCTCCCAATGTTCTCTTTCAGGGCTCATTTTACTAATATACACAAAGAACCTTTTTCAGATGTAGTTTTTATTGTGTGTGTGTGTGTGTGTGTGTGTGTGTTTTTTTCTTTCTGATTGTGGTCTCATATCAACAAATCCAAAACAGAGGCCCAATCAGCAACGCTTCATCAGAATAATGTCCCGAACCCTCCCTCTCGCTCTGATTGCCTCCATTGTTATGTAGATGGTGGGTATTGGTGCGACTGAAAGAAATCTTTGGAAATAGCCCTTTTAATTGCTATCTCGTCATTTGTCAGAAAAGTTATGATCTTTCCGTATCTCTCATTTCCTCCTTTATGTGCCAACAATCGCCTAATCTGGAAGCATTCAATTTGGAGGAGGCTATCATCTCCTCTCATCGCGCTCTTTCCACCGCAAAGGATTTTCCTCCTAACGAAGTGGCTGCTATTTCGAGAAAGCATTCATTAAAACCGCCGCTCCTTTGTTTAGAGGACAATGAAAGTTTAAAGTCTCGCGGAGACTCTTGTGTTAAATTACGTAGATTAAGGGCTGCGATGTACCGCCGGGTCTGTTCTTGCCAACAACTCAGTGCTAAGTACATCATGTGTCATTTAGTTAAAACACCATTTGGAAAATCAATAAGACTGTAAAGTTGAAGTACAGCGGCTTTTGTTCTTTTGTTCATAATCGTAGCGGGAGGACACAAAGTGGGCCGTCGGGGCATCAACCTGCTCAATATGTCTTTAATCCTATAAGTCAGTACCTTGAATATCACAGCCAGGAATATATGGAGATACGAGCTGTGCTGTTCCCACAGTAACCGCCGTCGAAATGAAGCCGCTTTAATGGGGGTGTAAAATCAATACTCTATTTGCAATAGGGGTTCTCGCTCTATGGGTGCGCCGACATTGAGAATCTGAGCTTGTTAAGGGGTGTCACTGCTGGGGTCCTGATGGGATCTCGTGCGTGCCGTTCTACTCACAAACATATGTTTATACACGTGCGCCTCCCTCCCCGTACGCAATTACACAGTCCGCCTCGTATCCGATGTCACGAAGCGTTTTTTTCATCACCTGCAACAAAGGTCTGTTTCCGTTAATGATTATCCCACAGTACCGGTTAGAGCTAAATCACAGGGGCATTGCATTACACAGATGAGGTGTTATGCGATATTGATTACTCGAGTTTGTTGCAGGTATTCATTTTTTTTTACCGAACCTGCAATACAAACATGTAGGTCAGCGGGACTCCGCTGGGAATAGATTTATCCGGCAATTTTCCCCGGTAAGTATGTATAGAGTTCAAGAGATTCTGTGCAAAATGCCTCTGACAGCAGCGTGCTGTGACATCTTTATCTAAGTGGATATGGTTTTTAAATCTCTGTCCTAGATATCACAACACATGTAGACCTGGATCCATGCTGCTACTTTCACCAGAGACAATGACAGCTTAATCTTTATTTCTGCCCTTTAAAAGTCACATTTTACATTTATTCATTTATCAAACACTTTTGTCCAAGATTACAGCAATGCAACAACATAAGCGATGTTGCTTAATCAGATATGGTTGGGAAAATTGTTAAATTGTAAATTATTGTTATTAGTATTAAAAACTGTTGTGATGCTTAATATTTTTGTGGAGATGATGGGGTTTTTTAGGCTTCTTGTGGAGTTCAAAATAACAGCATTTATTTGAAATAGAATTTTTGTAACAATGTACACAACCCAAGTTAGGTTAAATATGGACAAACCCAGTGATTGGGTTAAATGTTTGCCCAAGCAATACAGTAATTTTTAACATTTAACCCAACCACTGGGTTAAAACAACCCAATCGTTGGGTTTGTCCATTTTTAACCCAAATTGGGTTGTTTTTAACCCAGCATTTTTTTTGTGTAAAAGTACACTTTTGATCAATTTAACGTGTCTTTGCTTATTTGTGGAGTGAAATAAGTATAAAAAGAATATAAACCTTTCCATGACTTCTTTTATTTCTCAGAGTTTGTTTTTAACCCATAATACACTAAAAAATGCTGGGTTAAAAACAACCCTAGTTGGGTTGACAATGGAAAAACCCAACGATTGGGTTAAATGTTTGCCCAACCTGCTGGGTAGTTTTATTTAACCCAACTATTGTTTAAAAATGACTATATGTCTGGCTTAAAATGAACCCAAAATAGGTTGGAAATTAAAAATCAGACACATAATTACTAGACGCAACAATAATAATCAAAAGGTGAACATTTATTAATACGCAATTTAATTAATGTTTATTGTTTAATTATTTTTCCTTAAACTTATTAATACAATTTAATTTCCAACATACTTTGGCTTCATTTTAAGTAGCAATACAGTAATTTTTAAACAATAATTGAGTTAAATAAACTACCCGTGTTGGGCAAACATTTAACCAAACTGCTGGGTTAAAACAACCCAATTGCTGGGCTTGTCAATTTTTAACCCAAAAATATTTAGAGTGTAAGTCTTTACTGTCACTTTTGATCATTTTAATGTGTCTTTGCTTATTTGTGGAGTGAATATTAAGTATGGTATAGTGAAATATAAAGTATCTATAAAGTATAAAAAGAATATAAATATTTTCATAGCTTCTTTTATATCTCAAAGTTTGTTTTTAACTCACAGTAGCATCATATGATCACTGTAAGACAAATAAAATCCATAGAAAATTACTTAATTCTAAAACACAACAGAAAATAATGCAATGCATAACTCAAAATATGGGGAAAACACTTACGTCAATACAGAACTGTATTAACACAGAGCATTGTCTTCTGAAGAATAATTCGTAAACCTGCCTTAACTGTATTTAGTGTCACCCTCAGGGTTTTCTGATCTTCACAGTATGTAAATCTATAACCTAACCCTGTGTTGAAGCTCTGTACCTCAGGCCACACTTAGTGACATCAACCACTAATTCATTCCCGCACACACAGAGTTCATTGTAAACTGCTGCTATTCCAGCCGCGCAGGGTTCACGAGGGGTTAAACATATTCGTCTCTTTGTAGAAACGAAGTAGAAAGAGAAGAACAGGTCTTGAGGGTGAAATCACAGAGATATGCCTGCCCTCTGTTCACAAGACATGTGATGCTATTGCAGGAAGCCCTCAATGAGCTCTATTGTGCGCTCTTGAGATCGCGGGCACACCGTCTGCACCGGATGCTAGTGGTTGTGCCGTAACCTTTTTGTAGCTCATCAGGAAAATATGCCACATCAGATGTCCAGATGATCGCTTGATAACACATGAATTAGAGGGGAAATTAAAAAAAAAAAAAAAATCCCCTCAAGGTTGCCAGAGATTAATGTCAAGAGCCAATCTTTCAGAGCTGTTTTCCGAAGAGCTCATAATAAGCGGTTTTATTAGTTAAACGCCTGCTGTAATCATGCCTGACGGTTGTTTTAACACCACATACAAAATCAACACTAGATGACCTTTCAAAAAGATTTACCAGAGCTGTTTTATCACCATAGATTTAGGACAGCGTTTAGTATGAAATTAATTTTCCATCTTTTGAAACCAATTCTGATTTGGAGGACACCCACATTTGAGATTTAATATTTGTTAAAGGGGTCCTTGATCATGATTTGACTGTTTTAACCTTAGTTAGTGTGTAATGTTGCCGTTTGATCATTAACAACATCTGCAAAGTTACGACACTCAAAGTTCAATGCAAAGAGAGAATTTTCTTTTACAGAAATCACTTTTTATGGACTACAACGAGCTTCTTCTTGGGTTTGTGACATCACAAACCCTAACATTTACATAAACCCCGCCCCCGAGAACACTCAACAAAGGGGGCGGGGCCATGTTGGGCTGCTTTAGAGAAGAGGAAGAGTTGTTGTAGAAGAGTGTTGTTGTCATGCCGTCATCTGCTTCACAAATGAGGGTCAATTCAACACAAAAGATGAACATGACGACACATGCTAGTGGATGAGTTGATCAACTCCACAGCAACTACATAAATTCTGGAAAGGGGGCGGGAGCAGCAGCTCATTTGCATTTAAAGGGACACACATAAAAATGGCGTGTTTTTGTTCACACCCAAATAGGGGCAAATTTAACAAGCTATAATAAATGATCTGTGGGGGATTGTAATCTGAAACTTCACAAACACATTCTGGAGACACCAGAGACTTATATTACATCTTGTAAAAGGGGCATTATAGGTCCCCTTTAAAGGCATGTACGTGATCCTGTTAAAGCCTCACATCTGCCCTCACAGTGTTAACTGCAAGTCCAGCATGCGTTTTCCCTCTCTGAGCTTGGCTGTAGGCTGTTCCACTGAGGTCAGGGCCCCGGGAGGCTGCCGTAAGCTCCTCTGATCGGATCCACTGCCTCGGCCACCCGCTCTTTCAGGATCAATGCCAGTTGCCGCTTCAACTGTCTCTCTGATAAAGCGGTCCCACACACACAGAGTGACATCAGATTGCCACCCGTTGCCGTGCCATTCCCAGAACACAGTGTTCCGCGGTCCGTTCCCTCGCTTTCTCTTTCTGCGTCTGACAGCTACATTAGTCTGCCTCTGTAAAGTAAAAGGAATTGCATTTTTTCCCCCCCCTTTTTTTCGGATGAGACATGGGGGGTTAGGTTTGGGGGTGTCGAGGAAGGCATTTATCTCAGTGAGATAGTGATTTAATTTTAGGTGATGTATAACCAGCCAGTTGCCGTGGTGATGCTCGGAGGGGGGTGATCAAACCTGTTTTTCACAAACTCATAGAGGCACATATATATATGACTAGAGCACATATCTCAGTATTCCAGAGTGGAGATGTCTGGAATACAAGTCATTTATCAGCACTGACACGGCTGGTGTTTACACGTCCCTGAGAGAGACAGGAACAACAGCCCACAACTGATACACTGACACACATTCTGTGTACTCATAGCTTTTTGGAGTATTAACCAAGGATTTGTTTACTACAGCCATTTTGCATCAGTGTTGTTATTGTTAACTTGAACTAAATAAACTAGTTTTCAATAATTGAGATCAAGCTGAAATAAAATATAATAACTAGGGCCGATTATAGTTTTTAGTCTAATTAATTGCATGATGTGGCGATTAATCAAATTAATCGTGAATTAATTGCACATCAAACTTGGCTGAGAAATTACCCCCCAGAGATCATTTAAAGTCATTATTGTGTTAAACGAGAAAAGCATTAAATATACTTTATAAAAAGTAGCTTTAGAAAGAAATATTATATTTGATTCAACATAGAATTTATTAAACATTCTTTAAGACTTGATGAGGGTGAGTAAATGATGACAGAATTTTCATTTTTGGGTAAACTATACCTTTTATGTTTTTTATCAATATGGAAATAGTGCCGAGTTCACACTGTTTGATTTTAGGCCCGATTTTCACTCACCAACTAATTTTGCAAAGTCAGAGTCAAATCGATGCTCGTTCACGCGAGTGCCAATCAATAAAACGATCTGAGAAATCGATCATCTGACAACTCTGACGACTTTGAAAATCACGCTGTGTGAACTCGCCATAAATGAGCGAGTCATTGAGTCATTCATTCATTCGATTCATTCAAATGGCCGATTCATTCAGGAATGAAGTAAATGACTCTCTTTATGAATGGACCATTGAATCATTGGTTCACCTGATTCATTCATTCAAAAGGCAAATTCATTCAGAAAGGAAAGATTTGAAAAAAGATAAAACAAAATAAGGCTTGTACTCTCTCTGGGTACCTTGTTTCACATTTTAACATTAAAATTGTGTTTAAAACCATCAAAACACGCAGTTTGATGTTATTCTATGTGAACAGTTGTTGTGCAGATGTATGTTATCAACGATTTATTTACTTATTTATTTTTAAATGTAGGACATTTAATGCATTTTATTTGTCAATAGTGATTGAATGTTAACACTTGTATCTCATCTGGGTGCTATCATGATAACCTGTTTCCTGCTGTCTGAAGAACTGGATGTTCACGTAGCATTCAGTGTCTGTATATGTACCTACAGTATAAGCCTCCTCTTTGGAGACCTACTTATGCTTGGCGTAGGTTCATACACAGCACTGATATGCCCCTTTAACAAGGGCAAGCATGGTGTACACCTCCAGAATCATACGCGCCAGCTAATCAACAGGCACATTTGACACGGTCATCTTACCACAGCTGTCAAGTTTTGATTCGTTCCATCAAATCTGTACATGAACATTTCTGTCAAATCCTACAAGTGACGCTAAACTGCTGAACTCTCAGTGACCTGTGAGTGATGTATATAGGTCAGAGGATTGAGAGGAATATGACAGAGCTTCTTAACCGAGACTCAACAAGGCACTGGAACATTTTTCTGTTTATTTCACTCTGTCGCTTTATTTCAGATATCGGCTTGCATATGATGCCCTGAGGTAGATTGGTGGCAGCAGTAGTATAATTTATGCCAATTAGTGGGAGTGTATTTGTAAGACTATAAATCTCTTCCAAAACTAGTTTGCTGCATTGTTGCCTAATATCTACAGAAGCAGCTCCCTTGTGAGTGGCCATTCATGCTCAAAACAGCTTAATGGAATTGAACAGAAGATGCGTTTGTCATTTGAATATCCTAGTCTGTATGTGAATTTGCTTATCACACCCACAGATTCATCTGATTGGTTGGCATAATTTTACTCATTCCCATAGATTTTGTGCCTCTCAGTACTAAATTGAGTCCTTTTAAGATGCTTATTGCGCTTAAACGGTCAAATACACACAAAATAATGTCAAAATGCCGGTCTTGGTGAGTATTCATGTAAACACAGTCAGTTATGTTTGAAGTGAACGTAAACAGTTGAGAAAGAAAATGCATGTGTAACAGTATAATGGATCTTAAAGTGACAGCAGCCTAATAAACCTGCTGACAAATTATGAGAAAATATTAAAAATATCTATATGGCAGTTTTCCCAATGGTATCAATGTCAAAATTATAGCCGGTGAAAATGCTAAACCACTAGCCACAGTGTCTGGTGAGTAAAATTTTAATCCATAAACCAAACCAATCAGCTATGTGTGTTAGAAAGAATGGAGAGAGAACATTGTGCTTGCTACATTTTTCATCTTCAAACCAAACTTGGGTCTTCAGATGACAACGTTTAAATCCCATCTGGCTAGAACGCTTCCCATAATGTTTATGCATTAGGTCAGTAGACGGAGAGTAGACGGTCTTTAGTGGCTGTTTGAACACATTCGACCACATGAGCGTCTACACTATGAAAGCAATCCGGTCGAATGTGTTTTCAACTACCTCTGGAAGTGGTCGAAAGTGGACAAGCTCAAAACAGCTCATTAGGCAACAAATTTATGAACTTACACATGTATAATGTTATGATCACAATGTCACACTTGGTTGTTTCTCAGGTCAATTAGTATATTAATACTTGGTCCAACTTGGTCATGGTTTTAGTAAGAGGGCGTTTGTGATGTGAACAAACGTTGAGCTCTTTTAAGAGATCTTCCTTTCGCTACCTGCCATCCATTACTGCTCATGCCCACCACAACAGGTGCAGTGCCCTCCCATCGGCTCTCGTTGACTGTCCTGCCCGCCCATCATGGCAACAAAGCTCTCTAATTGGTTCTCCGTGGATTAGCCGGGGTTAATTAACTGATATCTTTGATGGTAGAAGGCTGTGATGAAGGTCTGTCATGCTGAATAATGGGCTGAGAGTGTGGCCAGGGTTTAGCCTCCTCTCTTCTCTCCTTCGTTCCTGTGTTTCAGCATCTCAGCTATAAAGGATTAATGACACCATTACCATGATTTATTTCTGTGTGGATTTGTGTAGAATCATCAATCTGTTAGGACATTTTATGTTTTTTTTCCTTCCATCTAGGCTGATGGTAAATCTTGTATTTTTGTCTTTTTTTCTTTCTTTATGTCTACAGGCAAGCCCGTGATGATTATTACAGAGTACATGGAGAATGGATCGTTGGATACTTTCCTGAAGGTGAGGAAGGCAAAACGCCAGTGGCACAAATCCACACCGATGTTCACATGCCATTTAAGATGCTGCCTTACATTTAATTACCTACAGCCAATAACCGAGCATCGCTCAAGGGTATAAGCCATGGATACCTCCCTGAAAGTCTATTACTGGAGGGAAATTAAGCATGGAAAGGATGCCTGGATGAGGCAGCACAGATTCAGTTGCGTACTGTCCATTAGGGCTCTCGCATCCTTCTGTTGTTCAGTGAACGTTCCAAGGTCATTATAGTTTGACTTCTTAAAATTTGCAATACTATCTGAAAATTCTGTTTTGTTTTTGTTAGTTTCAGGATTGTTTGTTTCAGTTTAGTTTTCATTTCATTTCATTTTTGCATGGTGTCATTCACATTTTTCAGAGCAGTGGTTGAATTAAACTGCATCACGCATTATACTGTCATCTATAGTTAACCTACTATTTATTTTTGATGTTTTATTTCAGTTTATTTTTCATTGAAAGTTTAGTTTATTTATTTGCATTGATTATTTGTATTATTATTAATACATTAATATATTTAATTATTTTGCCTTTGGGTTACGCTTTATTTTGAAAGTCCTCTTTAGACATTATACACTCTAAAAATGCTGGGATGTTTCGACACGTGTTTGGGTCAAATATGGACAAACCCATCCACTCGTTTAAAAATTTATTTTCAAAATTTAAATCAACAATTAAACCTAACCCTGGCCCATATTTGACCAAAACATGGGTCGAAACAACCCAGCATTTTTGAGTGTACTAACTATAAGTATGACAACTAACTCTCCATAATTTGCAACTACATGACAACTAATACTCATTAATTTAAAACTACATAACTAACTCATTCATTTGCAACTACATGACAACTCTCATTAATTTGCAACTACACGACAAATCTCGTTAATTTGCAACTACATGACAACTCTCAATGAATTAATTGACATGTAGTTGCAAATTAATGAGTCAGTTGACATGTAGTTGCAAATTAATGAGATTTGTTGTGTAGTTGCAAATTAATTAGTTGACATATAGTTGCAAATTAATGAATTAATTGACATGTAGTTGCAAATTAATGAGTTATTTATCATGTAGTTGCAAATTATTAATTTGCAACTACATGTCAACTAACTAATTAATTTGCAACTACATGACAAATCTCATTAATTTACAACTACATGTCAACTCTCAATAATTTGCAACTACATGACAAATAACTAATTAATTTGCAACTACATGACAAATCTCATTAATTCACAACTACATGTCATCTAACTCATTAATTTGCAACTACATGTCAATTAATTCATTCATTTGCAACTACATGTCAACTAACTAATTAATTTGCAACTACATGACAAATCTCAATAATTTGCAACTACATGTCAACTAACTCATTAATTTGCAACTACATGACAAATCTCATTAACTTGCAACTACATGTCAATTAATTCATTAATTTGCAACTACATGTCAAATAACTAATTAATTTGCAACTACATGACAAATCTCATTAAATTGCAACTACATGTCAACTAACTAATTAATTTTTAACTACATGACAAATCTCATTAAATTGCAACTACATGTCAACTAACTAATTAATTTGCAACCACATGACAAATCTCATTAATTTACAACTACATGTCAACTCTCAATAATTTGCAACTACATGACAAATCTCATTAAATTGCAACTACATGTCAACTAACTAATTAATTTGCAACTACATGACAAATCTCATTAATTTACAACTACATGTCAACTCTCAATAATTTGCAACTACATGTCAATGAATTCATTAATTTGCAACTACATGACAAATAACTCATTATTTTGCAACTACATGACAAATCTCATTAAATTGCAACTACATGTCAACTAACTAATTAATTTGCAACTACATGACAAATCTCATTAATTTACAACTACATGTCAACTCTCAATAATTTGCAACTACATGTCAATGAATTCATTAATTTGCAACTACATGTCAAATAACTAATTAATTTGCAACTACATGACAAATCTCATTAAATTGCAACTACATGTCAACTAACTAATTAATTTGCAACTACATGACAAATCTCAATAATTTGCAAGTACATGTCAATGAATTCATTAATTTGCAACTACATGTCAACTAACTCATTAATTTGCAACTACATGACAAATCTCATTAAATTGCAACTACATGTCAATTAATTCATTAATTTGCAACTACATGTCAACTAACTCATTAATTTGCAACTACACAACGAATCTCATTCATTTGCAACTACGTCAACTAACTCAATTTGCAACTACATGACAAATCTCTTTAATTTGCAACTACATCGAATAACTCGTTAATTTGCAACTATATGACAACTCTCATCTATTTGTAAGTACATGTCAACTAACTATCATTAGAGTATAAGTAGACTGTTAGGTTAGGGTTCAGGTTAGTAGAATAATTTGACATGTAGTTGTAAAGTTACTCATAGTCAGTAGAATGTATTTTAGGGAGCATCAAAATAAAGTGTAAGCAGATATTAAGCAGACAGTCTACTAATAATGACTCTGTAATGACATGTAGTTGGAAAGTTACTTATAGTCAGTAGAATGTCTAAAGTGGACTATCAAAATAAAACATTACCCTTCTTAGTTTTAGTAAACAGTAATAACACTTGAGCACGTATTTGAGTGAACGTGTTGCAAATGTGTCACGTACACAGACAGGAAGTGAGTAAATGAACTCAGTAGATTTATAATAAGGTTATGCTCACTCCACCAAGCTGCCATAACGTCTCCTCCGCAATCCTCACTAATTTATTACCGCCTTTGTCACCCAGTGGATAGGGCCACGAAGTTTTATTACGCACAGCACAGATACGTTTTCCTTTAAGTCAGGACTCATTTTAATTGCCTACACTTTGAGAAAATGAAAATGAAATCTAACACCCCCCACCCCTAAAAAAGGGCCTGTCTGAGACTTTCGATCTTTCTGCAGCCTACATAATGAATCTCATAAATACCCCCTTAGCCCACATAAAAAGCTAATATAATTATGGGGTCTGTTTTATGGCTAATAGCTCATAGTTCGGCCACCCAGCTACATGTGTTTAATTAGAAGACAGATCAGTTAAGCATCACTTACTAGTAGAAAAACAAATTATTTCTCTCCGTCTCTATATCTTCCTCTCTCTGCTCTTCCTGTAAGTAGTGTGGCTTTTGACAGTAGATTGATAACAACCAGTTGATCAGGCCGGACGATCAATCAGCCGGCCACATTTCACAAAACACAGCATAATTAACTTACCCACATTATGATGCATGAAATACTATACGAGCGCATGTTTCTGATTGATATTGCTCGGAGGTACAAAAGTGGGGTTTTAACAAGATTAGTGTACTGCCCAGATATGGAGATTAAGACATCGGGCTAATTGCTTATTGCGAAGATTGTTTTTGAGGCAAAATGAATGTCTGAGCTCTTTTGTTTAGCTAACAGAAGCACCAAATCCAGATGGTTTCACGCTAATAAAGGCCTGTCAACATTATAGCAATTATGGCAGAAAGAGCTCTAAAACCAGAGGTCAGAGTCTTTTGCATAATGAATCAGAACTCAGGGCAAAACCGTTGGAACTGTGAAAATGAAGTGTTTGAAAAATGCATGAAGTCTGAATAATGTAATGCAAAAAGAAATTTACAGGAAGAAATTCTTCAGACATTTCGAAGGAAATTAATATTCATTTTAATAATACTTTATAATAATAATAATAATTATGATTGTTTTAAGTTATTCAAGCCTTAGATTGCACAGTGTACACCAGCTGTAAAATCAATAAATAGCAACATGTGCCGTCACTTTCTCTTGCAGAAACACGACGGGCAGTTTACGGTCATCCAGCTGGTGGGGATGATGCGTGGCATCGCTTCAGGAATGAAGTATCTGTCCGACATGAGCTACGTCCACCGTGACCTGGCGGCACGCAACATCCTGGTGAACAGTAACCTGGTGTGCAAAGTGTCTGACTTCGGCCTGTCCAGAGTGCTGGAGGACGACCCTGAAGCTGCGTACACCACACGGGTAAAGATTGTATTACATCCTGGAGTCAGTCATTGTCTATTTGAACAAAAACAGATAATGAAGGAGGAACTTAACTAATAGAAAATGTTTTTGTTTACAGTTTAAATTTGAGTGCCACTGGTTTTTCAAAGCTAGCTTTCATCATCATTCAGTTTTTTTGCTAACCAGGCATTGTATTTAGTGGTTTTCCAAAGTTATCTACTCAGCCACAGTTTTGACATTGATACCATGGGGAAAAACTGCCATGTAGATATTTTTTTTTTAATATTATCTCATAATTTGTCAGCAGGTTTATTAGGCTGCTGTCACTTTAAGATCCATTATACTGTTACACATGCATTTTCTTTCTCAACTGTTTACATTCACTTCAAACAACTGACTGTGTTTATGTGAATACTCACCAAGACCGGCATTTTGACATTATATTCTGTGTATTTGACTGTTTAAGAGCGATAAGCAGCAAAAAAAAAAAAAACTTAATTTAGTGCTGAGAGGTGGCATTTCAGATATTTCAGTAGTGATATGCATCAAAAATTCAACTACATTGCACTTAGTTTATTATTTCAGATGCCTTCTTAACCTGTTAGCCAGCACCCCCGCTTTTGGAAAATCCCAAAAAATGAGTTGAAATGAGACTACAGTTGAAAAATGTATATATTATATATAAAATTCAACCCTCCAAAGTGGCTAGTAAGAGTGACTGCGTTACACACCAACGCTGAAATACACCCGCATTAGCAGGCCAAGCCCTGGTCATGCGTTTTCGGTCATAGTGTGCACTGAAATCTTTTCTGAAACGTCAGTAACATTTTAAAACGGCGTGTTAAAACGAAAACGCTCTAGTGTGGACATAGCCTAAGATGAGAGAACGAGACAGAGGCGGGATGTTGGCTTTCTCAGGGGTCAGTTTCTCTGTCCACCCAGCATGTATTAATTACATCCGTTTCTGACAGGACAACCGCCTCCGAACCCCCTACACTCGTTCTTCGAGCTCTCTCTGTCCTTCTCAGCTCGGTAATTGGTGAGCACCCTGTGGACGCGTATGAAGGCCAAGGGCAAGAGAGGGACGTGAGGCTCTGTGTGTGTGTGTGTGTGTGTGTGTGTGTGTGTGTGTGTGTGTGTGTGTGTGTGTGTGTGTGGCTGTCGGTGTCCGCTCGGGTGGACAAAGCATAGACTCAGCAGGAGAATCTGTTGTCACATGCAAACAAGGGAGGGAAGTGCTTGTACAACCCTGAACGGACCCCTGTAGATTGCCTTTTCATGTCTGTGTGTGTGCGTCTGAGGCGAAATGTGTGTTTCTCACAGGGAGGAACTCTTAAAATATAAGTGTCTTTGACATTCAACGCCCCGTGCCCCGTTGCTTCAAGCCCTGAAATCATGAAGAGACAAAACCCTCCAGGCCACGCGAGGCAGCCGTTTATGTGCCGTGACGTTATATAATTAAAAAATTGTAAAGATCGCTTTTTGAAATTCTCTGTAAATGATTTTACCCCATGGGCCCCGCTGCTCTTCTTTGGCACTCTCGTCACGTATGTCTATATAGAGTACAGCCAGTTTGTCTTTTGTTTGACTTTGACTGTAGAGATTAACTGCAGCTATTTAAAAAGGCATTTGGGGAAATACAGACCCAGTCATAGTGCTGGAAAAGGAAAGGCAAATATGGTATCTATTCTGCTGTTTGTTTATGAGTGTTTCTTTAATCTCTTGAAATGCATTTTTCACATGCTCATTAATTTTATTAGTGTACTAACAATGTTCAACAGTGCAGAATTATGTCGTTTTGATCATGGAAATTACACCACAATGTCATTTCAATAACATCACAGATTATATATTGTGTTTATTAGCATTTTGTGGTGGAAATTACAATGATGGGAACATTTCTGGAATAAAATGGTCGACTTTATAGTAAAGCTAATTTCATAGACAGCATTTATGTGTCTTAAATAGAGACATTACACTACTGTTGAAAAGTTTGGGGTCAGTAAGATTTTTGTTTTTTACATGTTTTTAAAATATAAATCTCTTCTGCCCTCCAAGGCTGCATTTACTTGCTCAAAAATACAGTAAAATACAGTAAAAATTTGAGTATTCTGAATTATTGCCATTTAAAATAACTTTTTTCTGTCTTAATAGCAGTCGTTACACTGCAAAAAATGCTGTTTTTACTTAGAATTTTTGTCTTGTTTCTAGTCAAAATATCTTAAAGTTCTTGAATCAAGAAGCATTTTCTTGACAAGTACAAATTATTTTCTTGTTTTCAGGAAAAATAAATCAAAATTAAGTATGTTTTTCCTTAAAACAAGCAAAATAATCTGCCAATGGGGTAAGTAAAATAATCTTAATCCAAACTGAAAACAAGATTATATAGGTTGGTTTGAAATAAGATTATTTTGCTTACCCCATTGGCAGATTATTTTGCTTGTTTTAAGGAATAACTTACTTAATTTTGATTTATTTTTCCTGAAAACAAGAAAATGTCAAGAAAATGCTTCTTGATTTAAGAATGTTAAGATATTTTGACTAGAAACAAGACAAAAATTCAGTGTCACGTGATCCTTCAGAAATCATTCTAATGTGCTTTCTGTCTCACAATTGCGAGTTTATATCTAACAATTCTGACTTTTTTACTCACAATTGTGAGTTATAAAGTCAGAATTGCATGACATATAGTCACAGTTGTGAGATATAAACTCGCAATTGCGCAATTGTGAGGGAAATTAAATTATGTTTCAGAATTACAAGTATATATCTCGCAGTTCTGACTTCATAACTCGCAATTCTGACTTTATATCACACAATTGTGAGGGGGAAAAAAACAGAATTGTGAGTTAAAAGTCACAATTACCTTATTTTTTTTTATTTAGTAGCAGAAACAAGCTTCCATACCTTCATATACTGTACAAAACAAAATTAAAATCAAACCCTGGGACATGAAAGTACCCGAATTTAAAAGAAACAATCTTTTTATTCTCTTTCTCAGGGTGGAAAAATCCCCATTCGATGGACGGCTCCTGAGGCTATAGCGTACAGGAAGTTCACCTCAGCCAGTGACGTCTGGAGTTACGGCATCGTCATGTGGGAGGTGATCTCATATGGAGAGCGGCCTTATTGGGAGATGTCTAATCAAGACGTAAGTGTCCTTGAGAACTGGTGTTCTCGCGTGTATTGTTTAAATTGAAATCTGCTCCGCTAATATCTAATATCTCCACTAATATCATTTGCATTGGAGCCTCTCGGGGGTGCAGGGCCTCCGAGCAGCGTGTCCTTGCGAGTGAAATCTTCTTCCTGCGGTGATGTCTGTATAGAAACCACTCGAATGACAATGGTTTTTAGGAGGCTCATAAACGAGAGCCGTCCAGCTGCTCCTGCCAGTTAAACACACTTCATCTCTCACTGCTGTATTATGCTAACACTTTCTGACTTCCTTCTTTATTACCATCAGAGGAAATGTCAGAGAAATCCTGAAGACCTTCAGGGCACGGCTGATAATGATTTAGAGCTCATTCTGAAACAAAGAAGAATGTTTCATGTCTAAAAGAAAATAGTTCTTTTGATTTAAGAACATGAAGTGGCAGTGAACAGCGGATGTTTTAACCGTAGTAATTAGTTATAGTCATATAGGAGATGTCTCGTACCACTGAATGTCTCAATTATACTGTAGGTCCTAATGTTTTACACCATGCAATAGACAAGAGTTCATTCAGATGAAGTAATATCCTTACATTAAAGGATTAGTTCACTTCAGAATTAAAATTTCCTGATAATTTACTGTCCTCCATGTCATCCAAGATGTTTGTCTTGAAAAGAAATGAAGGTTTTTGAGGAAAACATTCCAGGATTTTTCTCCATACAGTGGACTTCACTGGCGTTCAATATAATAGTTACTTTTTTTAGAGAATGGCTGATGGTTTCTCTAGATCAGACTCTTATTCCTCGTCTGGGATCATGTAGAGCTCTTTGAAGCTGCACTGAAACTGACATTTGGACCTTCAACCCGTTGAACCCCAGTGAAGTCCACTATATGGAGAAATGTCCTGGAATGATACTCTTCCACCGTAAGTCGACTTGCGTACAGATGTTTGCGTGAAGATGGTTATTATAGTTTATAAAGTTGTAAATATGGATATTTTTCTTAAAAACCCATTGCTTCACTTCAGAAGGTCTTTATTTTTCCCCTGGAGTCGTATGGATTACATTTATGATGGATTAATGAGCTTTTTTGGGCCTCAAAATCTTGCTCCTTATTCACTTCCATTATAAAGCTCAGAAGAGCCAGGATATTTTTTATATAACTCTGATTGTGTTTGTCTGAAAGACGATGGCTTGAAGGTGAGTAAATCATGGGATCATTTTCATTTTTGGATGAACTATCCCTTTAAGTTTAAGGACATTCCCTTTAACTCTAAAACACAACACAATGCAATATGCGTAAAACACCTGTGAAAATCAGTATGGAAAATTCTGGCCCTAGTTTTATGGACTTTTCTTAAAGTGCAGTTTAAAGGTGCCCTAGAACGTTCATTCACAAGATGTAATATAAGTCTAAGGTGTCCCCTGAATGTGTCTGTGAAGTTTCAGCTCAAAATACCCCATAGATTTTTTTTTAATTCATTTTTTTAACTGCCTATTTTGGGGCATCATTAACTATGCACCGATTCAGGCTGCGGCCCCTTTAAATCCTCTTGCTCCCCGCCCACGGAGCTCTCAACTTTATAATACATTGCATAAACAAAGTTCACACAGCTAATATACCCTCAAATGGATCTTTACAAAATGTTTGTCATGCATTCTGCATGCATACATCAGATCATGTGAGTATAGTATTTATTTGGATGTTTACATTTGATTCTGAATGAGTTTGATAATGCTCCATGGCTAAAGCTAACATTACACACTGTTGAAGAGATTTATAAAGAATGAAGTTGTGTTTATGAATTATACAGACTGCAAGTGTTTAAAAATGAAAATAGCGACGGCTCTTGTCTCTGTGAATACAGTAAGAAACGATGGTAACTTTAACCACATTTAACAGTACATTAGCAACATGCTAACGAAACATTTAGAAAGACAATTCACAAATATCACTAAAAATATCATGTTATCATGGATCATGTCAGTTATTATTGCTCCATCTGCCATTTTTCACTATTGTTCTTGCTTGCTTACCTAGTCTGATGATTCAGCTGTGCACAGATCCAGACGTTAATACTGGCTGCCCTTGTCTAATGCCTTGAACATGAGCTGGCATATGCAAATATTGGGGGCGTACATACAGTATTAATGATCCAGACTGTTACGTAACAGTCAGTGTTATGTTGGGATTCACCTGTTCTTCTGAGGTTTA
The DNA here is from genome assembly GCF_024489055.1 of Chanodichthys erythropterus. Classification (NCBI taxonomy): domain Eukaryota; kingdom Metazoa; phylum Chordata; class Actinopteri; order Cypriniformes; family Xenocyprididae; genus Chanodichthys; species Chanodichthys erythropterus. The sequence goes on from NC_090236.1 coordinate 40,821,494, forward strand.
TATAAGATTTATATAAGAAGGAGGAAACAATGGAGTTTGAGACTCACTGTATGTCATTTCCATGTACTGAACTCTTGTTATTCAACTATGCCGAGGTAAATTCAATTTTTGATTCTAGGGCACCTTTAATGTTTTGTTCTTTGTTCTTTCATTGTGTTATTTTGTTTGATGCATGTGTCTGTTTCAGGTGATTAAAGCTATAGATGAGGGTTACCGGCTGCCCGCTCCGATGGACTGCCCCGTGGTCCTCCACCAGCTGATGCTGGACTGCTGGGAGAAGACCAGAAGCGAACGGCCCAAGTTTGGGCAGATCGTCAACACTCTTGACAAACTCATCCGCAACCCCAACAGTCTGAAAGAGCTCGCCAACAGCTCCGTCTGGTGAGAAACTGACTTGAACCCGCACTTCATTCAGATTCAGCTTTTCACACTATAGTTAACTCTGAATTAAGGCCAGGGTTAAGTAATGGTTACAGTGCAATAAATCATGTTAAATCTTGTTTTAATAATGATAAAGTGGTGGAAACATGAAACATGCTGAACAACGCCAGTTTAAACCAAAGGATTGTCTTGAAAGTGACGTACAGATAAAACATTTAAAAGCCACAAAAACAAATCCCTATCAGCTCCAATAATCCAATCCAGCTTTTCTTTGTCTGCCCCATAAACTCTCAAATCTTTCGTTTAATGTGAGACAAGCCGATAAACTTCGTATTGTCTAATATAACCAAACCTAGTGTCACTGAACCTTTTCCCGCAGACATCCCTCTCCCAGCTTTGTAAAAAATCATTGTCGTCTAGATAGCTGAACCCCCATTGTAAAACCTGACATGAGACAGAGCGGTTTATCAGGAGACAGAGAGGCAGAGATATACGCTTCCTCAAGCCCATCACAGTCTCTCTGATTGCAGCCCAACCTGCCGTCATTTATCCCTCTGTGTCCGGAGAGGACAAAGAAGAACGAGGGCGTTAAATACATCCCAGGTCTGAGATTGAATTGACCCTCACATCTGTCAATCAACTGTGTGATCCTGACCCGTCTGTCACGAAGAACGGATCGGCAACACAATGGGTTTTAACCTCAACTACAACTACTGAACTTTTATCCTCTTCTCATGAAACTGCTCAAGATATCGACTCTCACAAGGAAGTGTGAGGAAGATCAACTTGCTTTGTTGGTTCTGAAAAATCACTATCATTAAACTCAGAGACGAATGACAGTTTGATTAGATTTCCGTTGACTGTAGGCCTGAAGCTGAAGCCTTAACACTATAACCTACAATTCCAAAGACGATTTATTATGCAAGAGCAGATCTCAATTCTTTAGCATTGAACCATGCCAAAATTGATACAAATTCAATTTCCTCTCCAGGGAAGACCCCATCACCCCAGAGTTCAGTGTGAGTACGGTGGATGAATGGCTAGACGCCATCAATATGGGCCAGTACAAGGACAACTTCGCCAGCGCTGGCTACGTTTCTCTAGATTCCATACTGTACATCAGCATGTGGTAAGCTTGTGTACCTATAGAGAGACTCACATCTTGGCAAACCAGAATTTCATTTTATTTTATTTTATTTTATTTTAAAGTTTGGGGTGACTAAGATTTAATGTATCAATACTGTTTTCAACATTGATAATAATCAGGAATGTTTCTTTCTCTGAGACATAAATGATGCACTTGATACACATAAAAATTCCAAATTCCAAAATTTTTTTTTTTTTGTTCTTGTTGTTCACAGCGATGCTATAAAATAACAATTTTTGGTTCCTCAAAGAACCTTTCAGTGAACGATTCTTAAAAGAACCATTTTTTTGTTAGTGTAAAGATCATTGTAATAATCTAAAGAACGCTTTTCCGATGTAATGAACTTTTTGAGCAATGCAAAGGTTCGATAAATGTTAGAGATTCTTTGTAAATAAAGAACCTTTACTTTTAAAGAGGACCTATAACACCCCTTTCACAAGATGTAATATAAGTATTTGGTGTCCCAGAATGTGTCTGTGAAGTTTCAGCTCAAAATCCTCCACAGATCATTTATAATAGATATTCAAATTTGCCCCTATTTGGGTGTGAGCAAAAACACGCCATTTTTGTGTGTGTCCCTTTAAATGCAAATGAGCTGCTGCTCCCGCCCCCTTTCCAGAAGAGGGCGGAGCTTTAACAGCTCAACAACAACAAAGCTGGAGAATCTCACGCAGCCAAAATGAGGAAAGTGTTCAGCCTTACATTGTTCAAACCGGAGTCGACACTGATGGAGAGACTCAGGAAGAAGTTACAACTTTTAGACGTTTCTGAATGGTTAGTGGATAAATTGATGTAGTTGCTGTGGAGTTGATCAACTCATCCACTAGCATGTGCCGTCATGTTCATCTTTTGTGTTGAATTGACCCTCGTTTGTGAAGCAGTCCGGCGTAAAATGACGGCATGTCAACAACACTCTACTACAACAACTCTTCCTCTTCTCTAAAGCAGCCCAACATGGCCCCGCCCCCTTTGTTAAGTGTTCACGTGGGCGGGGTTTATGTAAATTTGAGGGTTTGTGATGTCACAAACCCAGGAAGAAGCTCGTTGTAGTCCATAAAAAGCGATTTCTGTAAAAGGAAATATCTCCTTTGCATTGAACTTTGAGCGTCGTAACTTTGCAGATGTTGATTATGATCAAACAGCAACATTACACACTAACTAAAGTTAAAAAAGTGAAACATATTGTTGAAAATATATTGTTCTCTAATTGACACTTCTAAAACCAAACAACAAATAAACCACATTCAGTATTTCATGATTTCTTTTTTGTCCCTTCTTCCTCAGCGAGTTAAGCAAGATGGGCGTGACTCTGGTGGGGCACCAAAAGAAGATTCTCTCCGCCGTCCAGAGTTTTCATGCACAGGGGACTCACGTGCAGGTATAACCGCCTGAGAGCGCACAGACTGAGAGAGTTCCCAACTGCTCCCACGACAGTCCCTTCAGCAGCTTCACCGTACAGTTCCCGCATACGACCACTCTGGCTTCCGTCCACGCACGTCCGAGCTTCCTACGAGCAGAGGGACACACCGAGACTGATCTACAATCGCTTGACAAGGCCACGGCAAATCTGATATGAAGTATGGTTATTAAACAAACAAAGGAACAATAATACATTAGGGAGAATTCACAGCTTGTGCATTTCATTGGTGACGTTTTGCATATCAAAGGTCGGACTGTTGTTCATGAAAACGAGGGTTGTTGTTTGTTTTTCTCACATCCATGTTTGGGATATCAGTCCACTATAAGCCACAGTACCATAACAGAAGATGTTTATAGTATATTTATTTTGTCATAACTGAGGCAATGGTTGAGCACCGATGGATTCAGACGGAAAGACGACAGGAGTTTGCGTTCCTCCGGCAAAGATGGCGACGAAAGAGGCCGCGCCAGCGCACGTGAGCACGGGACGGCAAGATAAGAGCGTTATATTCTGTTTCGCCGAGAAATAACTGCTCTTCACTCATCTGAATAAGAAACCGTTTGACTTCCAGATATGTCTTAAATAAAGTTCATTTTCGTGATTATAACGCGTGCGGCACGTTCGCATCGTCTTTACGTTTACACTCGTAGTGTGTGGCGACTTGTACTATAGTGTATAAAATGTACAGTGTTGATTTAAAAAAAGAAGAGAAAACACAAGAAAAACTAGAATGTTTGTAATGATGTACTTTTATTTAGTATGAAGAGGAGGAAGCGGCCGTGTGGTGGCGTTCATCACCGTCGTCTGCCGATAATAACTCATCTCTGGAATGTAGCATGGATCCTAAGCTTCATCTTTGATTGACAGGTGACAGTGACTGCAGTTTTCACTCAAGTGGTGCTCTTAGCTGCTTGACTTTAGATGCCTTATTAACTGTGCAGTTCTCTCTTTTTCTCGTCCTCCCCTTAGAAATGATATCATGAAGTATAATGTATATAGTATTTATCATCGCGTCACTGAGAAGCTGGAGCTCCATATTAAAGCCAGGCTCGACATGTTTACCGTTGTTTTAGTCTGCTGTTTGTGGAAACGCATTGGATCCGCGGCGCTGTCGCGGGTGCTCGTGGTTTAGGGACGGAAGGGTTTTAATACATCTATTGGGCTGAACTAAATTCCTCATGCTAACTTTACTGAGACTGATTTGCTGCACTGTATATTTTTGTACTAGTGAGGTTCTGTAAAGTCAAAGTCGACCTGTTTTATTTAAATATATATGAGACGGAAATACAGGAACGGATGGTACCGAGAGAGAATCATATTTCAGATCGGGATTCCCTGATGTCATTTCTTTTATGTCATGATTTGTTTCGATGCTTCAGCGCAACACTGTAACAACGCAAGAGCTACTCGGAATCTGTAGGAGTTTTTCCCTCCAAATTTCCTGCACTGCTTTTGTTTGCCGAATATGTTGAATATCTTTACTCAAAACTATGGAAGCTTGTTACCGCCATTAAATAAAAAATAAAAAAGGTAATTGCGACTTTTTGTCTCACAATTACGACTTATAAAGTCAGAATTGTGAGATATAAGCTCGCAATTGTGTTATAAGGTACAGTTGTGAGGAGGAAAAATAATTTTTTTCTCATGCAATGTATATCACTCAGTTTACATCATGCAATTCTGACTTTATAACTCACAATTGTGAGTTATTTTTCGCAATTCTGATTTATAACTCAAAATTCTGACTTTAAAACTCGAAATTCTGACTTTATATCACACATTTTTGAATTTTTAACTCGTAATTTTGACTTTAAAACGCATTTCTGACTGTAAAACTCGAAATTCTGGCTTCAAAACTCGAAATTCTGACTTTAAAACTCAAAATTCTGACTTTAAAACTCAAAATTCTGACTTTAAAACTCAAAATTCTGACTTTATATCACACATTTCTGACTTCATAACTCACAATTTTGACTTTAAAATGCAATTCTGACTATAACTCAAAATTCCGACTTTAAAACTCAAAATTCTGAATTTGTCACACATTTTTGAATTTATAACTCGCAATTTTGACTTTAAAATGCAATTCTGACTATGGGCCCTATAATACACCCGGCGCAATGCGACGCAAGGCGCAGCGCAAGTGTGTTTGCTAGTTTGCGTCCGGCACCGTTCGCGTTTTCCCGTTCAGCGCCACGTCCTTAAATTAGTAAATGCATTTGCGCCAGTTAGTGCGCCCATGGGTGTGCTGGTCTAAAAAAGAGGTGTGTTCAGCCGCATTGCCGGCGCATTGCTATTTTAAGGAGCTGAAAATAGATGCGCCATAGACCAACTCAAACCTGGTCTAAAGTCTAAAGTCAATGGTGCAATATTTTTTTGTTAGAGCGCGTTGGTAGAAACTGCGCCTCTGGGCGCGTCCACAGTGCGCGTTGACTTTGCTTATTACACACAGGGATACGCATCACACAAACATGCCAAATATTAAAAACAAAAGGATTACAGTGTAAAAGAATATTATTGCGTAGGCTACATAAAAATAAAAATGTAATGATGAATAGTCATTGCGTGTATTAGAATTAGGATACCTATTTTCAATTCAGCCTATTACTACTTATAATGATGAACGAAATTGGCTAATTAATTGAACAATCGTGCCAATACACACACATATTAACTGACTGATCGCGAGGAGCTATTTGAAAGCCTGCATCCAACGACTGAAAGATTGACTGGCCACTTAACAGGTAATTTCAGCAAAACATCACTCGTTGAACTCCTCAGTTGAATCGGTGTGTTTAATAAGTCAGTGTATTTTATAATGTTGCGTAATATATATATATATATATATATATATATATATATATATATATATATATATATATATATATATATATATAACTTTGCGCACGAGCAGATCGGTTTCTTCGCTTGAAAAGTGTTCAGCTTTTCCGCCAACAAATTCCGCCATGTAAATAGCAATCCGCCATGGCGCGAGTGCATCTCACTCTTAAAGGGAATGGGAGATGACACTCTGATTGGTTTATTGAACGTTACGCCGATTACTCATTAAGAGAATAGGGACAACCCATTTCAAAAATGCGCCCCGGCGCACGGACCGCTTTTCCGTCGTTAAAATAGCAAAAGTGGATTAGCCCTGAGTGCACCTGCGCCGTGCGCTTTACACTTTGCGTTTAGATCGTTAAAATAGGGCCCTAAAACTAAAAATTTTGACTTTATATCACACATTTCTGAATTTATAACTCAAAATTCTGACTTTAAAACTCAAAATTCTGACTTTATAACTCGAAATTCTGACTTTACAACATGTAATTGTGAGTTTATATATCTTCAATTCTGAGAAAATGTCAGAATTTTGAGATAAAAATCGCAATTACCTTTTTTATTCTTTTATTTAGTGGCAGAAACAAGCTTCTAGACTAAACTCTTTTAAAAGTAATTATGAGTAAAATAAATATGTCAGAATTCTGAGGCCACAGATTCCGAGTGGCTTTAACTAAGCACACGCAGCCACATTTCCTTCAGTCAGTTTTTAAGGAAAATCCATCATCCTGTCATTAAATTATGTGCTGGATAATTTGCATAAATGCTGAAACTTGTACTGTGTTTAAAATGTTGACATATTTAGTTTCCCAAATTAAAACAGCAACAAGAAAATGGTTAAAAGTGTAAATCTTACCAATATGATCACTACAACTGCACTTTTCTTTGATTTTGCTTATTTTCACACACTTCCTCAAACAAGTGATTATGCAGATGAATTCATTTCTTCTATCCTGAGATTAGTTAATGAACCTTATACTGATTTCAATATTTAAAATAATTGCAGAAGGCCAGAATCTCATCCATTTCTATGAGAAAAGTACATCTAGGGAGGAAATTTGCTGATGTGGCCAAACTGACTGCATAAAATCCCATTGAAACAATGTTGATGATGATCATAATGGCAATATTAATAACCATTAATAAAACATAAGCTCCAATTTCTACTACTGCAACATAAACTTTCCCATTTTGCAAATACAGCTGAGTAAAGAAATCTATCTATATAGTGTATCTGCTCACCAAATGAATGAAAGCAGGTGTTTGTGTGACTAAAGCGTGTTAGAAGGAAGTGGACTGTTGTTAATATGACGAACATTGCTTCCGAAGCTGTTGTCTTTTGTTCTGCCCCGGCTCTGTACATGTGTTTGGGCTGACTTGTGAATGATCTCTGTTCTTTTGTAAGCTGTGTGCCCATCATCTCATCACACACTGCAGATTTCTATGAGCTCGCAAAAAAGGGTGTACGCATTGAGGTTCTTCATGTCGCTGTAATAAATGCTAATATTTTTAATTTCTCACCTGAAGCTTTGGCATCTCTTTTCCTTCTTCTCTAAATGCACCACATACACACAGACGCTTCGGGACACAAATGTTTTATACCTAAACTTGGGTTTAGACTACTAGGGGTGTAAAACTGCACTGCTGCATCTGTCTGACAATGACAATGAACACTATGCAATCCACAATGATGTATATTGCATTGCACATTCAAAATACTGTAAAATTTTAAATTGTAAAAAAAAAATAATCAGAAGACCTGTAAGTTTCAACACCCTCAAGTTGGACTTATTGAAATATTTTAAGGGTTTATGAATCACACCAAAACATTAAAAATTGTGACAATTTCAGATTTCATGATGTACTGAATTATTTAGTAATAATCTAATAGAGCATCTGAGCAAACATATACACTCCTGTTCAGAAATAAAAATGATTACTTTTCAAAAACTGTAATTTTGAAATTTGAAAAACTTGAAATTTTATTCTAAAAGGTCTATAATTTTTTCTTGACATGACCTTCTTCTAACCTTTGATACTTTTTTTCAGAATTCATTGATGAATAAAAAGTTAAAAAAGAACAGCATTTATTCAAAATATAAATATTTTATAACAATATAAATATTTTTTTTTTTTTTTTTTTTTTTTTTTATCAATTTAACACATCCTTGCTGAATAAAAGTATTAATTTCTTCAAAAAAAGAAAGAAAAAAAAAATGTTTCCAACATTGATAATAAATCATCATATCAGAATGATTTCTGAAGGATCATGTGACACTGAAGACTGGAGTAATGATGCTGAAAATTCAGCTTTGCATCAAAGAAATAAATAATATTTTAAAGTATATTAAAATAGAAAACCATTATTCTAAATTGTAATAATATTTCACAATATTACTGATTTTTCTGCAATTTTGATCGAATAAATGCAGCCTTGATGAGCAGAAGAGACTTCTTTATATATATATATATATAGTAAGTCTATTTTACATGTCATGCACAGCACTGTTAATATAAGCAGAATTAAGACCTAAATATACAAACATTCAGTAAAACATTGTAATGAGGCTGTAACTGCAAAAAGTTTCGATTTTTATTTATGAACGCATTTATGTAAAGCAAACAGGGCCTCTTTGACCTGCGCGCTGTGCCGGAGACGGATGTCCTATTCTCCAGAGAGAACGGGTCAGAGAAGGTCAGCTTTTAAAAGCACTCCTGCCTCTCTTCTCACTCCATGTTATGGCCATTACAACCAATCCCCACTCTCTTTTTCTCTCCTTTGTCTTGCTGTGCATTATACAACACACACACACACACACACACAGATCATATGGAACGCAGACTCATTTTTCAGCCATCATTAGTATGGCAGGCGGACAGATTTATGGGCAGCCTGTAGGGCCGCAATAATACGATCAGCAGGAAAGACAGTACAGATGAACATCACGGACTGTTTTTCAAACAAATCATATTGCGTTACAGAAGTTCAAACAGCACACAAATCATCGCTTTCGCCATCGCGGACCCGTCAGAACGAGCCTCTCTGCCGCAGCGCTGAGAACAGAGAAATGTTACTCCGTTTAATGAGTATTACACAGGCTTTTGTGTCCCCATTACACAATGATAAAAACTGTTTATAGAGTAGACAAATCACAAGGGTGGCAAATTTTCTTGTTAAGCAAAGAAGTGTAAAGCACGGTTTGTTTATTTGGCGTGAGCGTGTGCAGGGGGTCCATTTTTACGAGGGGCAGGGGTCAGCTTTCCAGCGCCGCTGTCCGAACCCTCCGGAGGTCTGAGTGGATCTATATCGCACCATCCAGACTCGGGCTCCTGTGTTCTTAAGAGACACCTAAGCCCCTGTCTGACAGCATGACTGAGAGGGGTAATTAGACTAAACACCCTCGGGACCCGCTGCGATGCGCGTGTGTGTTACAGAGAGAGTGAGTAAAAGTGAATTTGTTGGGTTGGTGCGTTTCTGCATTTGTTCAGAGTTTGCGCACGTGCCCGACAACCCCATCCGTCATCGTTTGGCCTTTCGAGCCTTCCTCGCCACACCATATAACCTTTTCAGATTATGTCAATGTGCATTTCAAAATGAATCAATATGTCCTATTGTAGCATCTGCTAATATATGGACACGGGCCTAATTTGTGGTTTGGTAAAATGACACATTATCACGGGGTGATCCATCACGGCGTCCTAAGTGACAGCCGGTCATCCTTTCTGCCCTGCTTACTGGTGTCATATGATTGCTTAATATGGTGAACATGACAAAGGGAGATTCAATTCGGGTCACGTGACTGGTTGGCGCGACTGTCCGTCCGGGAACCGATCCGTTCCCACCGCGCGCTCTCTCTCTCAGATGTGTTTAACTGGGAAGCACTTAAGCTCGGACACATATTTCTCGAATGCTAATTCAAAGCCACTCCAATCCAATCTGAAAATAAAATACAGCAGAAATAAATTCCAATTACTCTTCGTTTTTACTCTTAGTTGTAGCCCAGTGGCTGTTTATTTTAATTTGTCACGTAATCCTCCTGGTTGATTAGTGTTGACATTTAGCATTAGCTCCCAGTGCGCCCGGCCTTTACTTTCATTAACGCAAAAACAATACGTCCAGAGGACAACAAGTGCCATCCTCACATGACAGCGAATAGCTAAAAGGTCACACACCGTACACTTTGATCACTATTAAATGGGATCTATAATTCCCCTTTCACAAGATGTAATATCAGTCTCTGGTGTCTCTAGAATGTGTGAAGTTTCAGCTCAAAATACCCCACAGATCATTTATTATAGCTTGTCAAATTTGCCCTGTTTGTGTGTGCGTCCCTTTAAATGCAAATGAGCTGCTGCTCCAGAAGAGGGCGGAGCTTTAACAGCTCAACAACAACAAAGCTGGAGAATCTCACGCAGCCAAAATGAGGAAAGTGTTCAGCCTTACATTGTTCAAACCGGAGTCGACACTGATGGAGAGACTCAGGAAGAAGTTACAACTTTTAGACGTTTCTGAATGGTTAGTGGATAAATTGATGTAGTTGCTGTGGAGTTGATTCAACTCATCCACTAGCATGTGTCGTCATGTTCATCTTTTGTGTTGAATTGACCCTCGTTTGTGAAGCAGTCCGGCGTAAAATGACGGCATGTCAACAACACTCGACTACAACAACTCTTCCTCTTCTCTAAAGCAGCCCAACATGGCCCCGCCCCCTTTGTTCAGTGTTCTCGGGGGCGGGGTTTATGTAAATTTTAGGGTTTGTGATGTCACTAACCCAGGAAGAAGCTCATTGTAGTCCATAAACAGCGATTTCTGTAAAAGAAAATATTTCTCTTTGCATTGAACTTTGAGTGTCGTTACTTTGCAGATGTTGATTATGATCAAACAGCAACATTACACACTAACTAAAGTTAAAAAAGTAAAATCATGATCAACCACCCCTTTAAAATCCCATGTCAGCCCGTGACTGCTGAACCTGTTTGAACAGATGTTGTTTTTTCATAAAAATAGGACAAATACATATCAGTTTATTTTTCTTTGTCACTCCCTCTTTGGAAACCAAATCGCATTTGTTGCTCAGTGAGAGAGAGAGAGGAAAAACTCCCGGCTGGTTTTACTCACGTATTGAGACGCTTGGGGAACATGTGATTGTGCGACGGTCCTCTGTTTACTATGATCTGGCTCCTCACTGAACTATTGTTTGACTGTGGTAGAGGATGAGCCACAGGAAGTGTGGGAGAATTTCAGCTCACAAAGGGGATCTTCACGTTTAACTAGATTAGTCCGGCCGTCATCCTAATCCACTTCAGCAAAACACATCTATAGGGACGGCTTACTCACAAACAGCGCTGTCATGGCTGCTGTAGACGTGTTCATGTGAATGGTGTTTTTGAAGATTGTACAGTTAGAGCATTGTAAGCGGCTTTATTAAAATTGAAAATCAGCCACACAGGGACACAATGACTGGTTCAGGAATTTGCATTTTTAATAGGGGCTTTCCTGAACTGCAACCATAAAACAATTTTCTGTATTACACCCCAAAGTAATATCTTAGTCCTTAAATAGTGGTGCTGTCTAGTGGTTTAACATCTGCTTAGGTTTCAAAATCTGTTGGTTTGGCGGTGCCCTTGAGCACGACACATATAATTACTTTATTTTTTAAATAAACAAATAGATAATATATGGAACTTTGTGGCATTTATTGTACACTACAATACAATTTATAAGGTGCTTCAAATAAATGCATTCATTTTCTATATATATATATATATATATATATGTATTTATTTAATTGCTAAAATATAATACAAAAAAAATCATTAAATAAAAACTAAAAAAAAAAAAAAACTCAAGCAAGGTGCTACTGACTGGCTTAGATTTAGTAAAATTAAAAAATAATTTAAAATTGGCCTAATAGAATAATATTATTCAATGTTGTTGTTTTCACAAAACAAAGATGCACAATATTTCATTAAAACTTAATACAATAAAGTAATTTCAAAGCGTCATCCTTTCGCTATAAAATAGTCTAAAACACACTGTAAACCCAAATAAGTTGGCAAAACTCAAAAAAAAAAATGAGGTATTCAGTTACATCAAATTTTATTTTAAGTTTTAAGTTATTGAAATTGGGATAGCATTAAACACTACTAAATCCATGTATGCTCCCATTTGAGTGTCGCAAAGCGTGCTGGGAAATATAAATCCCAGTCCTGTTTCGGGTAAATTTAACAAATTCATAAAACTCAAAACAATTAAAAAATTCAGACTACTTAAAATATGTCAGTTTCATGAACTCAAAAGAAAAAGAAAGTTATAAATACTCATAAAAGTTAATTTGATTGAACTAATTTGTTTAATTTGAGTTTGTCCAACTCAAACCAATGAATTATTTTGAGCATTAGGGTTTACAGTGTGCTTCAAAAACAATGATTCAGAAAGGAATCTCCTCAGTAATATGGTGAATGAAGTTGTAACATGGCTCGAATGCTGTGTTGAGGACCCGGAACTATACGTTTTATAATGTCTAATACTACATTTAGTAGACGCATTTATCCAAAGCAACTTACAAAAGAGGAACAAAAGCAGATTTTACAGAATACCAACACATCAGGACTCCACACTTCCATCAGTTCTCCATGCACGATCAGCTGTTGCGTTTGACAGTAGAGATGTTCTTCACAGACGACAGACGTTAATTAGAGCCTGTTGGAACAGATGCCCGTCTATCAGCCTGATAGAAAACCGTTCTACCATGTTTACAGCATCACTCACAGAAAAGTCTAACTTTGCAGACTTGTGTATTGATGAATCAGCAACTCTAAATCTACAAGCACACTTATTTTAGTCAGGAAGTCTTGGCTTGCACACTAAACGCAAATATACTGTAGCTGATGCTGTTTTGTTGCGAGTATATCACTTTAATCAAACTGTTCATGCAACTGCCTCTTTCAGTGCTTGTTTTCATTGCATTTTAATGCAATAGTCTTTCAAAGCATTTCCTGCCTCAAATTTTCATTAGCTATCAAACTTCCTAATTCAGTTTGAAAAGTGAGTATGGCGCTTTAAATTGTATTACATGCATGGGCCACATCACGGCCGCTTTGATCAGCGCTACAGCGCTCGATACTGTTGACCCATGCAGGAAAGAGTGCGCCCGCTGCATTCTGCCATGCCAGAAGAAAAAGAGAAGAAAGGGGAGAGCTGTCACCATCTACGCTATGTGTTGTCCTTGCCTTCCCCCAGCACCGGGCAGGGAGCCAGTATTCCCATTGTGAGTGTTACAGTGAACCGCTCAATAACATTCGGTTGACTTTCCTCTTTCCAAAAGGGCATTATTTGGGGGTTTTGTGGGGAGTTGGTGCATCACACAGGAAATTTCTCTCCAGCTAGTGCTCAGTGGAGGTCTGGATTTCCTCTAACCCTCTGCAGATGTGCTGTTCTTTGGCGCACAGCTGGCACTCGTTTCTGGAAGAGTCGCCTCTGCCGGTTGCAGTTGATTGTGGGGTGAAAAATGAGCGTCGGTACTGTCTTCTTCGTTGTACGTTCCAGAAACATTGTGCCACATCTTGCAAACGTTAAATCGCAGAATGCCCCATCTGAGCGCTGGGAAAGAGATATTAGGGAAAAGATGATGGTGGATGATGGCATTGTGTGAGCTCAGGGAAATTTAGATTTACTTGCTGATGGGCTTTTGGCCACACACAGACACCGCTCTGATCCAATTCTATTACGGTCTCGCGGTCTGGTACTCATTTTTTTACTTTTTCTGGCTAAAAATCGTCCAGAAAGAGGCCATCTGACCGACATGTAAAGTATCTATTTTTGTACTTGGCATTTAGGGACAGTTAAATCTCATCTGATACAACTAATGAGGTCAGATATTATTAATTTAGTATCATGGACAATGTTTGCAAACTCAGTATATATTAAAAAGTTTCTGCGTTCATAAATAGAATCTGCCTGTCAGTGATATATTACCTTATCTCCTGTTTCTAAGCAACATATTTGTGCGATTAGATTTAGATGAATATGCAGCACATTTATGAAGAATCCTCTTTATCATTTGTTTGCATTAACATTCTAATGCATTTATGCATTTGGCAGACGCTGTTCAATTCCAGGTATATATTTTTTTTTCTTTCAGTTCCATGATGTAAGTGTTGATACACTCCAACAAATACATTTTTTTGCATAAGAACCATTTTTGGTTCCTCAAATAACCCCTCAGTGAACAGTTCTTAAATTAACTACTTTTTCCTATGTGTGAAAACATTTTAATTATCTAAAGAACCTTTTCCCACTATAAAGGACATTTTGTGCACTGGAAATGTTGTGTGGTTTTTAATGGTTCTTCTTCAAAACAAAGAAGCCAATAAAGAACTTTTATTTTTAAGAATAATAGTATCAGCAACTGAGTTTGTCTCTCACACACACACACACACACACACACACACACACACAAAAAGAGTTTATTTCCATATAGAAAATGTCTCAAACTTATGGAAGCTTGTTTCCGCCATGAAATAAAACAATAATTGCGAGATATAAAGTCAGAATTGTGAGTTATAAAGTCAGAATTGCGAGATATAAAGTCAGAATTGCGAGATATAAAATCAGAATTGCGAGATATAAAGTCAGAATTGCGAGTTATAATGTCAGAATTGCGAGTTATAGTCAGAATTGCGAGATATAAAATCAGAATTGCGAGATATAAAGTCAGAATTGCGAGATATAAAATCAGAATTGCGAGATATAAAGTCAGAATTGCGAGATATAAAGTCAGAATTGCGAGATATAAAATCAGAATTGCGAGATATAAAGTCAGAATTGCGAGATATAAAGTCAGAATTGCGAAATATAAAGTCAGAATTGCGAGATATAAAGTCAGAATTGCGAGATATAAAGTCAGAATTGCGAGATATAAAGTCAGAATTGCGAGATATAAAGTCAGAATTGCGAGATATAAAGTCAGAATTGCGAGATATAACATCAGAATTGCGAGATATAAAGTCAGAATTGCGAGATATAAAGTCACAATTGCGAAATATAAAGTCAGAATTGTGATATAAAGTCAGAATTGCGAGATATAAAGTCAGAATTGCGAAATATAAAGTCAGAATTGTGAGATATAAAGTCAGAATTGTGAGATATAAAGTCAGAATTGAGTGATATAAAGTCAGAATTGTGAGTTATAAAGTCAGAATTGCGAGATATAACGTCAGAATTGCGAGTTATAAAGTCAGAATTGCGAGATATAAAGTCAGAATTGCGAGATATAAAGTCAGAATAACGTCAGAATTGCGAGTTATAAAGTCAGAATTGCGAGATATAAAGTCAGAATTGCGAGATATAACATCAGAATTGCGAGATATAAAGTCAGAATTGCGAGTTATAGTCAGAATTGTGAGTTATAGTCAGAATTGTGAGTTATAAAGTCAGAATTGTGAGATATAAAGTCAGAATTGCGAGTTATAGTCAGAATTGTGAGTTATAGTCAGAATTGTGAGTTATAAAGTCAGAATTGTGAGATATAAAGTCAGAATTGTGAGATATAAAGTCAGAATTGCGAGATATAAAGTCAGAATTGTGTGATATAAAGTCAGAATTGCGAGATATAACATCAGAATTGCGAGATATAAAGTCAGAATTGCGAGATATAAAATCAGAATTGCGAGATATAAAGTCAGAATTGCGAGATATAAAGTCACAATTGCAAACTATAAAGTCAGAATTGCGAGATATAAAGTCACAATTGCGAGATATAAAGTCACAATTGCGAGATATAAAATCAGAATTGCGAGATATAAAGTCAGAATTGTGATATAAAGTCAGAATTGCGAGATATAAAGTCAGAATTGTGAGATATAAAGTCAGAATTGTGAGATATAAAGTCAGAATTGAGTGATATAAAGTCAGAATTGTGAGTTATAAAGTCAGAATTGCGAGATATAACGTCAGAATTGCGAGTTATAAAGTCAGAATTGCGAGATATAAAGTCAGAATTGCGAGTTATAGTCAGAATTGTGAGTTATAGTCAGAATTGTGAGTTATAAAGTCAGAATTGTGAGATATAAAGTCAGAATTGCGAGTTATAGTCAGAATTGTGAGTTATAGTCAGAATTGTGAGTTATAAAGTCAGAATTGTGAGATATAAAGTCAGAATTGTGAGATATAAAGTCAGAATTGCGAGATATAAAGTCAGAATTGTGTGATATAAAGTCAGAATTGCGAGATATAACATCAGAATTGCGAGATATAAAGTCAGAATTGTGTGATATAAAGTCAGAATTGCGAGATATAAAATCAGAATTGCGAGATATAAAGTCAGAATTGCGAGATATAAAGTCACAATTGCGAACTATAAAGTCAGAATTGCGAGATATAAAGTCAGAATTGCGAGATATAAAGTCACAATTGCGAACTATAAAATCAGAATTGCGAGATATAAAGTCAGAATTGTGAGATATAAAGTCAGAATTGCGAGATATAAAGTCAGAATTGTGAGATATAAAGTCAGAATTGTGAGATATAAAGTCAGAATTGAGTGATATAAAGTCAGAATTGTGAGTTATAAAGTCAGAATTGCGAGATATAACGTCAGAATTGCGAGTTATAAAGTCAGAATTGCGAGATATAAAGTCAGAATTGCGAGTTATAGTCAGAATTGTGAGTTATAGTCAGAATTGTGAGTTATAAAGTCAGAATTGTGAGATATAAAGTCAGAATTGCGAGTTATAGTCAGAATTGTGAGTTATAGTCAGAATTGTGAGTTATAAAGTCAGAATTGTGAGATATAAAGTCAGAATTGTGAGATATAAAGTCAGAATTGCGAGATATAAAGTCAGAATTGTGTGATATAAAGTCAGAATTGCGAGATATAACATCAGAATTGCGAGATATAAAGTCAGAATTGTGTGATATAAAGTCAGAATTGCGAGATATAAAATCAGAATTGCGAGATATAAAGTCAGAATTGCGAGATATAAAGTCACAATTGCAAACTATAAAGTCAGAATTGCGAGATATAAAGTCACAATTGCGAGATATAAAGTCACAATTGCGAGATATAAAATCAGAATTGCGAGATATAAAGTCAGAATTGTGATATAAAGTCAGAATTGCGAGATATAAAGTCAGAATTGCGAGATATAAAGTCAGAATTGTGAGATATAAAGTCAGAATTGTGAGATATAAAGTCAGAATTGAGTGATATAAAGTCAGAATTGCGAGTTATAAAGTCAGAATTGCGAGATATAAAGTCAGAATTGCGAGATATAAAGTCAGAATAACGTCAGAATTGCGAGTTATAAAGTCAGAATTGCGAGATATAAAGTCAGAATTGCGAGATATAACATCAGAATTGCGAGATATAAAGTCAGAATTGTGAGTTATAGTCAGAATTGTGAGATATAAAGTCAGAATTGCGAGTTATAGTCAGAATTGTGAGTTATAGTCAGAATTGTGAGTTATAAAGTCAGAATTGTGAGATATAAAGTCAGAATTGTGAGATATAAAGTCAGAATTGTGAGATATAAAGTCAGAATTGTGTGATATAAAGTCAGAATTGCGAGTTATAAAGTCAGAATTGCGTGATATAAAGTCAGAATTGTGAGATATAAAGTCAGAATTATGAGATATAAAGTCAGAATTGTGAGATATAAAGTCAGAATTGAGTGATATAAAGTCAGAATTGCGTGATATAAAGTCAGAATTGCGAGTTATAAAGTCAGAATTGCGTGATATAAAGTCAGAATTGTGAGATATAAAGTCAGAATTGCGAGATATAAAGTCAGAATTGCGAGTTATAAAGTCAGAATTGTGAGATATAAAGTCAGAATTGTGAGATATAAAGTCAGAATTATGAGATATAAAGTCAGAATTGTGAGTTATAAAGTCAGAATTGCGTGATATAAAGTCAGAATTGCGAGATATAAAGTCAGAATTGCGAGATATAAAGTCAGAATTGCGAGTTATAAAGTCAGAATTGTGAGATATAAAGTCAGAATTGTGAGATATAAAGTCAGAATTGCGAGATATAAAGTCAGAATTGCGAGATATAAAGTCAGAATTGAGATATAAAGTCAGAATTGTGATATAAAGTCAGAATTGCGAGTTATAAAGTCAGAATTATGAGATATAAAGTCAGAATTGCGAGTTATAAAGTCAGAATTATGAGATATAAAGTCAGAATTGTGGGATATAAAGTCAGAATTGAGATATAAAGTCAGAATTGCGTGATATAAAGTCAGAATTGCGAGTTATAAAGTCAGAATTGCGTGATATAAAGTCAGAATTGTGAGATATAAAGTCAGAATTGCGAGATATAAAGTCAGAATTGCGAGTTATAAAGTCAGAATTGTGATATAAAGTCAGAATTATGAGATATAAAGTCAGAATTGTGAGATATAAAGTCAGAATTGCGAGATATAAAGTCAGAATTGCGAGATATAAAGTCAGAATTGAGATATAAAGTCAGAATTGTGATATAAAGTCAGAATTATGAGATATAAAGTCAGAATTGCGAGATATAAAGTCAGAATTGCGAGATATAAAGTCAGAATTGTGAGATATAAAGTCAGAATTGTGATATAAAGTCAGAATTATGAGATATAAAGTCAGAATTGCGAGATATAAAGTCAGAATTGCGAGATATAAAGTCAGAATTGCGAGATATAAAGTCAGAATTACGAGATATAAAGTCAGAATTGCGAGATATAAAGTCAGAATTGCGAGTTATAAAGTCAGAATTGCATGAATTTTAACTTTATACCATGCAATTCTGACTTTATATCAGGCAATTCTAATAACACAATTCTGACTTTAAAACACACAATTGTGAGAAAAAAAGTCTGGGATAATTCTGAGATAAAAAGTGACCTTTTTAAAATATTTTTATTTAGTTGTGGAAACAAGCTTCCATACAAACTAACTTTGTGAACATTTTAACATTTTAGGGCAAAAAGCCCAAGTGCAATCACAGTTTTAGCTGGGTGGAGAACAAGCTTGTTTAATCACATTGTTCTCACCAAACTTGGGTTACAACCATGGGACTGACAGCTCAGCGAGCACTGATTACCCCAGAACACAGAAACACGTGTCCCTACTGCATCACTGCATGGACAAGAAAAATATGAAAAAGAAATTGGAAGATTGAAAGTGAAAAGATAGTTGTGATATGTCCTAGAAAAAGAGCATGAGTCTCATTCCTCTCTCAGTGGAAGAGGGAATCAGAAGCAAACTATAAGGCTGCAGATGGAGTGAGAGAGAGGAAGAGGAGTCCCACACTTCTAGTACTCTGGTACTGTAATGATGAGTGATTGGAGGAAAAGATGATCTGCTACGTTGGAGCAGCAGAAGTGGAGAGATGAGTATACTCATGGACGGAGATGAGAGATGGTGATGGAGGGCTGTCTCACACACCTCACAGCAGAGAAAATAACCGCACTGCTACATTAAACTCAATTCAGCACTATGATTTGATCTGATACATTATACAGACAGCATTCGTCTGACAGTTACATGAAGCTAGATCTGCGTCACAACCGAAGTGGAAAACGCATCCCAGCATGTGAAAATGTGCAAAACAATGTAGGTGGAAGTACCGATCCGGTGTCTAAAAAGAACGTGCAAAGACTAAGTCAAACTCCCTTTACCAAAAAAATAAATAAATAAAAGATGGTAAAACAACGATGTCGGACGATTTTGAAGTTGGAGAAGAAAATGAGATGGTGTTTTTCGCCCTACCGCAGTACTTCCGCCTACATCACACGTGACCTTTCCAACGCGATTCCAACCGATGGTTTCTCTAGATGAGACTCTTATTCCTCGTCTGAGATCATGTAGAGCTCTTTGAAGCTGCACTGAAACTGACATTTGGACCTTCAACCCGTTGAACCCCAGTGAAGTCCACTATATGGAGAAAAGTCCTGGAATGATGTCCTTCATTTCTTTTCAACTGAAAAAAGAAAGACATGAACATCTTGGATGACATGAGGGTGAGTAAATTATCAGGAACTTTGTATTCTGAAGTGAACTAATCCTTTAGCTGAAAACTGACTTCCTTCTAAAAACAATCTTTTTCTCCTATAATCAGCTGTAAATCCAAAGCATTTTAGATCAATGAGGTCAATTCCAGTTTGAAAAAAATGGATGAGTGCCTTGCCAGTCAAATGCGAACTTCCCCACCCTGTTCACTCCCAATCCAATCCCATTTCCAGAAGACCGCTGTCTATCCACAGCCCATTTCCACCTGCCATGCGGCAGAAGATGGGAACCGGCTTGATCAATTTCACTCAGACACGCCCACCCTGGAATGGAGTAATCTCTGGCCAACTGTGCAATCGAACAGAGCTGTCAGTCAAACCGGCCTCTGACACTTACCAAAAGTAGTTAAGTTAATGAAAAATCCTCCCCCTCCAACTGAAATAGACCCAAACACAAACGCTAGAGAGGGAGAAAACATTTTGAACAATGCAATCACTGGAACAAAACAAAAAATAAATACATTTTTACACAATGTGCTTCAGTTTGCAGAGGCATCCAGTCGCAAAGGAGAATAACACGCTTTAGAAGGCTTCAGGGCTGCGAGACTTGAAAGACTGCAGATACTCAGGAGAGATCAGACTGAAGACGGCAACATGTTTCTGGATTTCCATTCAATGCCCCTAATTACACAATTTATGATTCTCCAGAGGACCTCAAGGGCTGCTAAATAAAAGAAACAATTACAAACATGCAAACAGAAAATGCATAATTGCGGCTGCGACTACGCCACGCTGCCTGGAGACGTTTCATTTGACTGAACTCTGTCCTCAAGTGACTGTTGCTTTGCTTTAGATTATTCGCTATCTTCTGAAGTACTGTTTGCCAAAATTACACCGTTTAGATTGCTTGAAAAGAATCAATTGAGAAAAGAAATGGCCCTGTTGAAAGGACCAGCATACTTTTGGTCGCTGGTATCACAGGTATTCATAAGTGATGTTTACGTAAGATATCTGTGTATGGACAGATATGCTAAAACATAGAAAATGGACATATATATAGTGTAAACAACATCTAAAACATAAAAGTATATATATATATATATATATATATATATATATATATATATATATATATATACTCTAAAAAATTATGGTTTAAAAGAAACACAAGTTGGGTTGAAAATGGACAGCGAATGGGTTGTATTTAACCCAGCAATTGGGTTGTTTTAACCCAGCGATTGGGTTTTTTTAACCCAGCGATTGGATTGTTTTAACCCAGCGATTGGGTTGTTTTAACCCAGCGTATGGATTGTTTTAACCCAGCTATTGGGTTGTTTTAACCCAGCGAATGGGTTATTTTTAACCAAGCGATTGGGTTGTTTTAACCCAGCGAATGGGTTGTTTTTTAACCCAGTGATTGGGTTGTTTTAACCCAGCGAATGGGCTGTTTTAACCCAGCGATTGGGTTGTTTTAACCCAGCGAATGGGTTGTTTTAACCCAGCGATTGGGTTGTTTTAACCCAGCGAATGGGCTGTTTTAACCCAGCGATTGGGTTGTTTTAACCCCACGATTGGGTTGTTTTAACCCAGCGATTGGGTTGTTTTAACCCAGCGATTGGGTTGTTTTAACCCAGCGAATGGGTTGTTTTTAACCCAGCGATTGGGTTGTTTTAACCCAGCGATTGGGTTGTTTTAATCCAGCGAATGGGTTGTTTTAACCCAGCGATTGGGTTGTTTTAACCCAGCGAATGGGCTGTTTTAACCCAGTGATTGGGTTGTTTTAATCCAGCGAATGGGTTGTTTTAACCCAGCGATTGGGTTGTTTTAACCCAGCGATTGGGTTGTTTTAACCCAGCAAATGGGATGTTTTAACCCAGCGAATGGGTTGTTTTAACCCAGCGAATGGGTTGTTTTTAACCCAGCGATTGGGTTGTTTTAACCCAGCGAATGGGTTGTTTTAACCCTGCGATTGGGTTGTTTTAATCCAGCGAATGGATTGTTTTAACCCAGCGATTGGGTTGTTTTAATCCAGCGAATGGGCTGTTTTTAACCCAGCGAATGGGTTGTTTTAACCCAGCGATTGGGTTGTTTTAATCCAGTGAATGGATTGTTTTAACCCAGTGATATTATACACATATATATTGCTTTATAAATTATTTAAAACATTTTTTGGAATATAATACACAAGTTAACAGCATTAACCAGTAGTCCACCAGCTACTCCATTACCAAAGTAGTCTGAACTATAATAATAATAATAATAATAATAATAGGATATTGAAAACACGCAATCCCTGATTAAGTTCCTCTGGGAAGGATGTATGCAGCATGCATGACAGAAGAACTTCAT
The DNA here is from genome assembly GCF_024489055.1 of Chanodichthys erythropterus. Classification (NCBI taxonomy): domain Eukaryota; kingdom Metazoa; phylum Chordata; class Actinopteri; order Cypriniformes; family Xenocyprididae; genus Chanodichthys; species Chanodichthys erythropterus. Next base: position 40,843,615 of record NC_090236.1, read on the forward strand.
GATGCCAATTTATCT